>NC_064848.1:176205305-176493257 GCF_024139225.1 Suncus etruscus | reverse complement strand
GGCAGCATAAGCTTTGTTAGGACTTGTTCCCACATACAGTCATGCTGTGGAGGGTAGTGCAGGTCCTGTCCTGTATCTGATTACAGCCCCAAGGGCAAATGAGGCTGTAATCCAGCCTTCCAGGCACTCTATTCAGTGTCCTACAACTTGAGTCTTTCTGGGAGAGGTGATAGCTGTGGCCTAATTTGCACAATGCTTCTGAGTGGGTTGGTGGCAGTATTGGGTTAGACATGTTAGTCTGTGGGAAACTGGATTGCCTAATCAAACAGAACAATCAATCAGAGAACAATCAGAAACTTACCAGAAACTTGCTAAGAAACTTGCCAAAATAGTGTATAAAAAGTTGTTTCCTGGGGGCCAGAGCGATAGCACAGTGGCAGGACATTTGTCTTGCATGCAGTCAACCCAGGACTGACTCGAGTTTGATCCCTGGCATCCCATATGGTACCCTGAGCCTATCAGGAGTGATTCCTGAGTGCAGATCCAGAAATAAACCCAGAGTACCACCAGGTGTGGTCTAACCCCTTCCCCCCAAAGTTGTTTCCTTAGGGCCAGAGAGATAGTACAGGGGTTAGGGCATTTGCTTTGCATGGGGCTGACTAGGATTCAATCCCTAGCACATATTCTCTTATACAAAGCATATATTCTAGCACAGGGGTCTTCAAACTATGGCCCGCGGGCCACATGCGGCAGTGAACGCTGTTTGGTTGCCAAGATACCTGCCAGCATATACACTCAGTTTATATTCCATTATCAGGAACTATGCACTCAAAATGGTAACCATCTTTGGTAGCACATATGCCTGTGAACAGACTTTTTCAAGAATGAAACATCTGAAATCTCCAACCAGATCAAGATTAACTGATGCCCACTTGCATCACTTGTTATGGCTGGCAGTGATAAATATGGAACCGGATATTGACCATCTCATTAGCCAAAAGCAGGCCACAGTTCCCATTGAAATACTGGCGCGTGATCTGTTTATTTAAAAATGGTTTTCATTTTACTTATATAAGATATGTGCAGTGTGAGTAGGAATTAGTAGCTCATATAGTCCGGCCCTCCAGCTCTCTAAGGGACCGTAATCTGGCCCTCCAACTCTCTAAAGGACCGTAATCCGGCCCCCACTTTAAAAAGTTTGAAGACCCCTGTTCTAGCAGTTTAAGCTATCTTCCTGGCCTAGGCACTATGGAAATTTGAGGTATAGTACCCCAGCTCTTGCTTTGTTCTCATCTGCCTTATCCCTACTAGAAGTAGGTCACCTTGGTCAAATATCTTTTTTGTTTTTTTGGTTTTTGGGCCACACCCATTTGACGCTCAGGGTCAAACTCCTGGCTATACGCTCAGAAATCGCCCCTGGCTTGGGGGGACCATATGGGACGCCGGGGGATCAAACCGTGGTCCATCCTACGCTAGCGCTTGCAAGGCAGACACCTTACCTCTAGCGCCACCTTCCCGGCCCTGGTCAAATATCTTATGTCAAATATTATATGTCAAATATTTTATGACTCTCCCTGCAGTCATTTGAGAGTTGAGATCTTTGAGTCAGCCATTTTGGACCATCTCAGCTGCACTGGTGTGTGGAAAGGTATGCAAATGAATGAACTAAACACTGCACAGTAGAGTATAACCCTCAACAGACTGGGTGCACCAGAGATCGATTTTTTATAGTTATAGCAATTCAAACCTCCATGCACAGGCACCCAGCGGTGTCAGGCAGCTGCCTGGGAGGACTCCAACAACTGGGGCAGATGTTAGTTGCCAGAAAATAAAATGAGAAAGCCAACCATTTCAGATGATTTAATTATTTTCCTCCATGCATGAGTTGACTGTAGTTGAAGGATCTAAATTGGTTTTGAATAGAGCTTTATTCTGCCTGATGTAGTTTTTTTGTTTGTTTGTTTTTGTTTTTCGGGCCACACCTGTTTGATGCTCAGGGGTTACTCCTGGCTAAGCGCTCAGAAATTGCCCCCAGGGGTCGGAGAGATAGCATGGAGGTAAGGCGTTTGCCTTTCATGCAGAAGATGATTGGTTCAAATCCGGGTGTCCCATATGGTCCCTCGTGCCTGCCAGGGGCTATTTCTGAGCAGACAGCCAGGAGTAACCCCTGAGCACCGCAGGGTGTGGCCCAAAAACCAAAAAAAAAAAAAAAAAAAAAAAAGAAAGAAATTGCTTGGGGGGGGACCGTATGGGACACCTGGGGATTGAACCGAGGTCCTTCTTTACCTCTAGCGCCACCTCGCTGGCCCCTGCCTGATGTAGTTTTAATAAAGTTTATTTATTGGCGAGGTGGTGCTAGAGGTAAGGCATCTGCCTTGCAAGCGCTAGCCAAGGAACAACCTAGGTTAGATCCCCCGGCGTCCCATATGGTCCCCCAAGCCAGGGGCAATTTCTGAGCTCTTAGCCAGAGTAACCCCTGAGCATCTAAAAGGTGTGGCCTAAAAAACCAAATAATAATAATTAATAATAATAATAATAATAATGAAGTTTATTTATTCTTTGGCCACATCCGGCAGCACTCAGGGGTTACTCTTGACTCTACACTCAGAAATCCCTCCTAGCAGGCTCAGTGGACCATATGGAACGCTGGGAATCGAACCTGGGTCTGTTCTGGGTAAGCCATATGCAAGACAAATGCCCTACCACTGTGCTACCACTCTGGCCCCTGTTTTTAGAGTTACTTAAGTTTAGAAACTGGAAAGAGGGCTAGAGGGATATTATAGTGTAGATTAGAGGTCTCAAACTTGCGGCCCGCGGGCCGTTTGCAGCCCTCCGTACAACATTTTGTGGCCCGCGGCCGGCCTTCAAATATCGCAGTATTCGCGATTATTCGCTTACCCAATAATCGCAATAAAAATCGCATTAGTAAGAAAAAAAAATCGCAGGGGCCGGGAAGGTGGCGCTAGAGGTAAGGTGTCTGCCTTGCAAGCGCTAGCTAGCGTAGGACGGACCGCAGTTCGATCCCCAGGTGTCCCATATGGTCCCCCCAAGCCAGGAGCAATTTCTGAGCGCATAGCCAGGAGTAACCCCTGAGTGTCAAATGGGTGTGGCCCAAAAACCAAAAAAAAAAAAAAAAAAGAAAAACTCACATTAAACATTTGCATACCCCGAGCAGTTCCGTTCGGGGTATGCAAATGTTCAATGCGATTTTTTGCGATTTTTTTCTTACTAATGCGATTTTTTTTATTGCGAATATTCGGTAAGCGAAATCCCTTATTGCGGCCCTGCCTCACCCCGATATTGCCTCCTGCGGCCCCCAGGTAAATTGAGTTTGAGACCCCTGGTAGAGGGTGTGGCCAATCCAGGTTCAAGCCCCCTTACCACATAGGATGAATCCTGAGTACTGCTGAGTGTGGCTCATCTACCCCCCAAGGAAAAAGGGAGGAGGAAACTGGAAAGAAATGGGGCTAGAAACTGGAGAGATAATACAGTGCCTAGGGCACTTACCTAGCACAGGGCAAACTTGCACATGATTCAGCACTCACAATATCACATATGGTCCCTGAACATCACCAGAATTGATCTGTAAACACAGATCTAGGAGCATGCTCTGAGCATTACCCACTGTGGCCCAAAAACCATAGGAAGAAAGGAAGGAAGGAAGGAAGGAAGGAAGGAAGGAAGGAAGGAAGGAAGGAAGGAAGGAAGAAAGGAAGGAAGGAAGGAAGGAAGGAAGGAAGGAAGGGAGGGAGGGAGGGAGGGAGGGAGGGAAGGAGGGAGGGAGGGAGGGAGGGAGGGAGGAAGGAAGGAAGAGAGGGAGGGAGGGAGGGAGGGAGGGAGGGAGGAAGGAAGGAAGGAAGGAGAAACAGAGGGAGGGAGGGAGAAATGTAAAAAATGAAGTCGGCTCTGGGAATAGCCATTCAGGTCCCTGACAGACACCCACCAAAAGGAAGCTGAATTATAAATTTAAATATGTCGCTAGAAAATTCTCAACATATCTGTGATGATGGGGTATGGTCAATTAGAGGACTTTATCAGATTACTAGCATCCGCCTCTGTTCTGTGAGGAGTACCCTGCACGTTCAGGAGAGAAAGGGACACCACCCCTCTTAACCAGGTAACCGTGGAGTTTTTGTTTTTATTTTTGGGCCATACTCATTGATGCTCAAGGATTATTCCTGGCTATGCACTCATAAATCGCCCCTAGTTTGGGGGGACCATATGGGACACCAAGGGGATCGAACCACGGTCCATCCTAGGTTAGCGCTTGCACCACTGCTCCAGCCCCTAAACATGGATTTTGGAAAGAGTGCTATAGTGCCAAAGAATTACCTGATGCCCACAGCAACAAAAATCCATTGTTTTCCAGTAGCAAGAAAAGATGTCTGGGGCTGGAGAGATAGTACAGTGGCATTTGCCTTGCAAGCAGCCGATCCAAGTGGTTGGTTCGAATCCCGGTGTCCCATATGGTCCCCCGTGTCTGCCAGGGGCTATTTCTGAGCAGATAGCCAGGAGTCGCCCCTGAGCATCGCCGGGTGTGAACCCCCCCCCCCAAAAAAAGAAAAAATGTCTGAGAGAAAATCTTTCTTGCTTCTTTGTTTCTTTTGATTTAAGGATATTCTTTTTTTTTTTTTTTTTTTTTTTTTGTTTTTTGGGCCACACCCTGTGACGCTCAGGGGTTACTCCTGGGGGATCGAACCGCGGTCCGTCCTAGGCTAGCGCAGGCAAGGCAGGCACCTTACCTCCAGCGCCACCGCCCGGCCCCGATTTAAGGATATTCTTGTTGTTTGTTTGTTTGCTTGTTTTGGGGCTACATTTAATGGTGCTCAAGTGTTACTCCTGGCTCCATACTCAAATTACTCCTGGTAGACTATATGGGATGATAGCGAATCTGGGTTGGTTTCTTGCAAGATAAATGACCTTCCTGCTGTGTTATGGCTACACCCAAGTGCACGTGTGTGTGTGTGTGTGTGTGTGTGTGTGTGTGTGTGTGTGTTTGTGTGTGTGTGTGTGTGTGCTGAAGCACAAATCTAATTCTCTTTCATTATGCAACCTACACCCTGCTTACTTGCTTTCACAGGGCCACCTGGGATACTCAATCTAATAGTGTCATCTCTATTTAACTAATTATATCTGTAATGGTCCTGCTGTTAAGCAAGGTCACATTTTGGGATTAGGACTTCAATAGTTTTTTGTTGGTTTATTTTGTTTTGGTCCATATCTGGTGATGCTCTGGGGTTACTCCTTGCTCTGCACTCAGAAATTACTCTGGGCAGTGCTCTGGGAACCATATGGGGTGTTGGGGATCAAATCCTGGTTGGGCGAATGCAAGGCAAGTATTCAGCTTGCTGTACCTACCATCTCTTCAGCCCCAGAAAGACATTTTCGTATCAGACTCTTTCCTGGATCTTAGGTTCTACCTCCAGAAGAGCACTTGGTGCTCTTCACTTGGTGAACATCAAGTCAGACTGCTTTGGATAAAACCCTGTCTCAGTGGCCCGGAGCAGTGCCTCCCTTGATAATGGAGACATGCATGCTGCATGCCCTGTCACCTTTGAACAATGGATCTGAAAGAAGTGAGGATGGACCTGAGCGATAACACAGTGGGTAGGGCCTTTGCCTTGCATGCAGCCCACCTGGCTTTGATCCCTGGTATCCCATATGGTCCTTCAGCCTTCGAAGAGTGACTGATTTCTGAGTGCTGAACTAGGCATAACCCCACTGCTGAGTGTGGCCCATAAACAAACAAACCAAAAAAACTAAAGCCTCCAGAGAGAGAGAGAGAGAGAGAGAGAGAGAGAGAGAGAGAGAGAGAGAGAGAAGGAGGGAGGGAGGGAGGAAAGGAGAGAGAGAGGGAGAGACAAAGTGAGAGAGAGAGGGAGAGACAGAGTGAGAGAGAGAGAGGGAAAGAGAGAGAAAGAGAGAGAGAGAAAGAGAAAGAGAGAGAGAAGGAGGGAGGGAGGGAGGAAAGGAGAGAGGGAGAGACAAAGTGAGAGAGAGAGATGGAGAGACAAAGTGAGAGAGAGAGAAAGAGAGAAAGAGAGAGAGAGAGGAGAGAAAGACTGTCCAGAAATCTGCAAAATATTTTACTTGGAAGAAACAGGTACAAGGCCCTATAGGTGGAAGAATTCCTGGTCTTGGGGCTAAGCACAGTAGAATAAAATCTAAGCATCATTTATCTGTTTCCTCAGCACCTCCTCCCCCTGTTCTTCCAACCTCTTTTTCCATTTCCTGTTCTCACTCCACCCATTCACCTGAAACGTTCAAGATTTACAACAATCTTTTAAGTTCTCCAGAAATGATTACTTGCTATTACCTGTACTGCCCCTTGAGAATCCTCCCAGAGACTATTTGCAATAATCTCATCAATTAGGTTTAAGTTGCAATGCAGAGCTTTTCAAGTCATAATCTTTTCCGTTTCCTTCACATCACTGCAGTTTTGTCCTCACACTCAAAGTGAATGATAAGGACTGTGCTCCCGCTCCAGAACCTCAAAGGCCACTTTCCAATTCCCCTGACAAAACTCCCAAGCAGGCGCCTGGGGAAGAGACTCAGGTCTCAGGTGTGCGCTTTGCCGTTGAGTTTCATGTTTCACTTTTTTTTTTTTTTTGTGGTTTTTGGGTCACACCCGGCAGTGCTCAGGGGTTATTTCTGGCTCCAGGCTCAGAAATTGCTCCTGGCAGGCACAGTTGACCATATGGGGCGCCGGGATTTGAACTGATGACCTCCTGCATGAAAGGCAAACGCCTTACCTCCATGCTATCTCTCTGGCCCCTCATGTTTCACTTTTGACATGACCTCGTGTCTGTATTTTGTCCAATATTAACTTTCATTTAAAGACACTAAATTTGCCAGAGAGATAGCAGGAGGTAGGACATTTGCCTTGCACGCAGCTGATCCAGGACGAATGATGGTTCGAATCCCAGCATCTCATATGGTCCCCCGTGCCTGACAGGAGTGATTTCTGAGCACAGAGTAGTAGTAACCCCTGAACCCTGCCGGGTGTGACCCTCCCCCCAAAACAACACTCTAAAGTTTAGGACTAAGAGCAGGTTTGGCCAACAAGAGCCTGCCTTTGTATGTGTGTGTGCGCACCTGTGTGAGCATGTATGACACCAGGGATTGAACCCAAGACCACTACGTGCAAAACAAGCTTCCTATCTACTGTATTACCTCTCCAAGTCCCTCAGGGCTAATTTTATTTTTCTTTTTTGTTTCTTGGGCCACACCCGGTGGCACTCAGGGGGTTACTCCTAACAGCCTCAGGGGACCATCAGGGATGCAGCAGATAGGTCCCTTCCTTTCCATTGGCCTCAAGCAAGGGTTTCCCCAAGCCAGGAGCAATTTCTGAGCAGAGAGCCAAGAGTAACTCCTGAGAATCATGGGGTGTGGCCCAAAACCATAAAAAACCAAAACCAAAACAAAACAAAAACCCAAAAAAACAAAAACCCCAAAAATAAATAAAAAATTAAAAAGAGGGACCGTTTTTGCAAAAATTCTCAGAGACAAAAGAGATGAGGCTGGAAGGTGCAGTTCATGACATGAAGCTCACCACAAAGAATGATGAGTGCAGTTAGAGAAGTAACTACATTGAGAACTATCACAACAATGTGAATGAATGAGGGAAGTAGAAAGCCAGTCTCCAGTGCAGGTGGTGGTGGTGGGGGGGAGGACCGAGATTTGGGACATCAGTGATGGGAATGTTGCACTGGTGAAGGGGAGTGTTCTTTACATGACTGAAACCCAACTACAATCATATTTGTAATCACGGTGTTTAAATAAAGATAATTATTTAAAAAAATAAAAGAGGGTCAGGAGAGATAGCATGGAGGCAGAGCGTTTGCCTTGCATGCACTAGGATGGTGGTTAGAATCCCAGCATCCCAGATGGTCCCCTGAGCCTGCCAGGAGCGATTTCTGAGAGCCCTGAGTGCTGCTGGGTGTGACCCCAAAACTAAAAACACTAAAACATAAAAATAAAATAAAAAAAGAAAGTTGTGGGGCCAGAGAGATCTCTCTTTCTCTTCTCTTCTTCTCTCTCTCTCCTCTCTCTTCTCTTTCTCTGTCTCTGTCTCTGTCTCTGTCTCTCAAATAGCTCCTGGCAGGCTCGGGGGACCATATGGGATGCCGGGATTCGAACCACCATCCTGTCCTTCTGCATGCAAGGCAAACGCCCTACCTCCGTGCCATCTCTCTGCCCCCCCCCCCCAGGAACTTCTCAGACCAGACGTAAACCTCAGATCCTGCGAGATGCACCCAAAAAAACTCTACCAGGAAGAGAAGGAAACCGCCCTGCAACCGTTGGGCAGAAGACTCAGAGACTGCTCGGGGACCCGAAAGCCCTGGGGCTTTTTCCCTGATGGACAGCAGGATCATCGCTTTATCTCGCGAGAGAAAGACACAGAGAGAGCGCGCGGGGCCTGCCGGGTACGGGCGGTGAAGCTTTCCGGGCCACGCCCCACTCAGGGAACCAATGTGGGGGGGGGGGGGAGAGAAGAGGAGCAGCGCAGGCGAGCGCAACGCGCACGCGCAGGCGAGCGGGGCGGGGCGGGCCCGGGGCGGGGGCGTGGCCTCGCGTCGCGCCGCCGCGCCGCGGGCACGTCGCTGCGCGTCCCTTAGTATTTAACGTCTCTGTGTTCCCCCGGCCCGGGCGAGCACGTGGGAGAGCCGGCGGAGTGGCGCGCGTGTGGGGGGGGCCCGGCGGCCGGGCTCTGGCGGGAGGCCGGGGAGGGTGGTGGCGGTGCGGCCGAGGGCTCTGCATCCCGACGGGCGCTGCTGAGCTGAAGGGGGTAAGTTGGCGTTGCCCGATGGGGTGCCCCCGCTGGCCTGGCTGGGCTGCACGCACCTACCTCCCTCCAGGGCGACGCTGTCCGGAGATGGGGGAGCCTTCTGGGGTGCAGGTGGTGGGCGTCCCTCCACTGACAGGTGTCGCCGAGCTGCGGCCCGCTGCTCGCTGTCAAGTCGGCCAGGCCCGGCCCTCCTCGCCGCTCGCTCCATCATCGCCTGCCTGCTTGCTTGCTTGGGGCTCCTGACAGATAGATCGCATGTGCGAGATTTGTGGGGGGATTGCGGCTCAGCCCCCCGCCGGCCCCCGGGACTCCCCGCCGCAGCTGGAACTTTGTGGGAGCGCGCGGGGGCACGTCGCCCCCAAGGTCGCCCGGCCCCGCACCCGTTTACTTTCCAAAGGTCGTGTGTACCCGGTGTGGGCCAAGGCGGGGCGGGCGTGCCCGTTGGGCAGGAGGAAGGGAGGGAGGCAAGAGGGAAGCACGTCCCCCCGAAAGCTCCAGAGGAGACCCCCGTTTCTTCCCCCCCCCCCCCATCCTCACGGGCTGGCTGGGCATGCTCTATCTGGCCACTCGGGAAGCTTTGTCCAACTTCTCCAAAGCCCCACACACCTAGGCCCCAAGGGGGTCCACAGCCTAAGCAAGTAGCAACCCAGATTTTGGGGGGCAACCGAGGAAGCAGGTTATGAGGGTGTTGATGAGCTCAGAGACCAGTTTTGATTTGTGTGTGTGTGTGTGTGTGTGTGTGTGTGTGGTTGGGATGGGCCCTATCTGGGGTGTGTGTGGGGTTGAGGATGGGGAGTTAGGGTTTCGATTCTGGGGGTGTTGGAGCAGTTTTCTTTTTGTAGTCCATTCTAGGTGGCTCTCCCTTGGGGGTTGCTGTGGGTCACGTGCCGTCCACTTACCTACTCTGCCCCCCCACCTTGGACCCCATCGGCTTGGGCTTCCAGCACTTAAAAGACAAATTTTATGTCCCCAGGCACTATGTTTCTCCGTTATTTCTCCAACCGGGCCGAGCCTGGGGGTGGTGGTGGAGGTAGAGGGGGTACTGCTGAGTCTTCCTGGAACTAGAAGGGGACAGGTCCGGGGCTTTGGGGGACACTCCCGGCCCCCCTCCCTGGCGCTAACGCAAACCCGGTGGGTGAACTTGACTCCAGCTGCGGGCCTCTCTAGCAGGGTAAGAGGGTACGGGCAGGGCAGAGCGTTGAGCAGCGAGCTTATAGTATACATTGTTGTCCTTATCGAGGCACCGCCGGCTACTTTGTGTTTAAATTTAACTCGCCAGGGAAATCTGGGCTCCTGTACAATCGCTTTTACTCTGCCTCCCCCCCCCCCAACACCCAATCCCCATCTCACTTCACCCCCTCATCGCAATCGCAGCCCGCGTTCAACACACTGGGAAACCCAGGCTCCTCCTGGCTGCTTGCAGTTGGGAGCTTGCGTGTCCTTCCCACGTTTAAAAACAAAACCAAACAATTTAGGACGAAAGCCAAGCTTGAACTCACCAGTAGGCACCACCCAGTCCCTTTGCTCTTAAAGGTACAGACAGAGCAGAGCGTCTCTGAAAGCTAGAGCAGCCCGCCTATGCTGTATTTTAGGCTTTTTTTTTTTTGCAGATGTGTTCACTTTCTGAGCACTGGCCACTTAATTTCTTCATAGGGAAATGATGTTTTGGGGAGCTCTTTGGCTCGCCTTGACCCTTTCTTCTTTCACTTATTAACTCGTTTGGTGGGTTCTGGGTAATAATTCCTGGGCATATTTTCAGAATCATGGCCTGGAGCTAGAGGAGGTCACTGACCTTATAGCTATGCAAATCGTTGAAGCTTTATTTATTGCCTACTTGGATTAAAAAGACTCTCATCACACATGTTGTTCAGTCTCACAGATGGTGCACAATTGACCTCTTGGGGACTGCTCTTGCCTTTAAGACACAAATATGGTCGCTTTGTGTCTAGTTGGAATCCCTTTCATAGGAATACTACTTCCTCCTGCTTCTTGGAATTACCTTCACACTGTGACAGTGGAGGTGTCTCTTTTAAATGACTTGCTCACCTGCCAAAGTCTGCCTTCAGTGTAGGGTTGCTGGGCATCAATACCTTAATGCAATTTGTCCAGCTACCTGGTAACCTAAATATTTTTGGGCCTTAGTCCTAGGCTGAGTCTTCACTATGATGTGTAGGCAGGGGCTGTTTCAGCCTTCATTGTATTCCCTTTCTTTCTCCTTGAGGAAAAAGTGAAGTGATTTGTCAGATGGGAGATGCCACCTGGTTACATGACAGGTTACATGACAGACACCTGGTTATGTGACAAGATTTTCTTCCACCCTCAGTGAATCTCTGAGAATTGTTAAATTTCCCTAAAATCATTTGAGTTTTAAATTCTGTTCAAGACATCCCTCTCAGACTCCCACCTGGAGACTTGATTGGAAGAAAATCAAATGGGCTTCCCCATAGTTGGCGATTGGTCTTCTGTTTGCTACAACCTGACTGTATGCAGGGGTTCAGGGCTTTGTAGAGGGGATACACCGTGTCCCTTAGTGAGCCTCAGCCTTCTACTCCATTTGCCCCAGACCTTTCTTCCTCACTGTCCCTATGGGTCTAGAATGGATTTCCTGTTTTGGGGTCACACCTGGTAGTGCTCAGTGTTTACTCCTGGCTCTGGTTCAGAGATCAATCCTGAGGGACCCATAAGGGGTGTCAGGGATCCAGTCAGGTTGGCCATGTGCAAGGCAAGCGCCCTATCTGCTTCTACTAATACTAGCCGTTGAATGAGTTTCTCAGCAGCTTGTCTGTTGTGTCATTGTGGGTTTGTTGTTCTGTGAGATGAGTCAGTGCCTATAGTAAGCCATTCCGTGTTGCCCTCTGCTACCACAAGGTAGAAGAATTTGTGGGCCCATTGAGCTGCTGCTGTGTGAGAGGTGTCTGTTAATCCTAAACCCTTCCTTTTTGGACACTTCTGTTTAATCCACACCTCTTTGGTGAAACTCACACAAGTTTTACCTTTTTCGGCCATTTAACATTTAACAAGCACTCAATTGTTTTGTGACCTGCCATAAAGCAAACCTGTTGGCCCTGATCTCTAACTTAATTTTTAATTATTTTTGGGAGGGGCACTGTTCTTGATGGTTTACAGGGACTATCGGAGCAGGGGCATGTGGTGCTGAGGATTGAGTCCAGGCCTAGCACATGTAAGGCATACACTCCACCACTTGAGTCTTACTCCCAAGGGCCTCCCCCCCACATACCTAATTATAAACTTGGCTTGGGGAAAACAGGGATCACTGAGAAGGTAGGATAGAGTACAGCTGGAGTGGAATGAAAAATTTAGGATGCCTTTTCCTTGGTAATTCCTGAGCTAGGTGAGTTATAGGCAAACACCTCCCTAATCTTTTTTATCCTTGCATCTCTAAATTCCGTTCAGGAAGGTGAAACTGAAAGTCATTTGGTATTTCAATGATTGATAAAAATATACATTGAGGGTTAGAGAAACGTACAAGTGTGGTTTGGGACCTAGTTAGGCTCCAGGAAGGCCTTTTCTTTTTCTCTGCAAACTAAGGACTGGTACTAAATCTGTGGGACTTTTCCTAACCATTTTCTTGCTTTTGAGCAGACTGTTTGCCGTGAAGGACCATGTTACTCTTTGGCATTCTGATGAGTAGAAATAGCTTTCAGATTTTCTTTTTCTTCACTTTTCTTCCTACTAACTAATGGTCTGCTTAGGTCCTTGCCCTCTGGGCATTTCTGTGACTTGGTTTGATAGGTCAGCAGTAAATGCTCTGTATGCAGCCTGTCCCACCAGCTGGCTGCCTTCACCTAGCCAGGTGTAACTCATGCCTCTCTGTCCAGGTGAGTACTGAACACGAGGGTGTGTGTTACACTGAGGGTTTTTTCACCTCTGGGCTCTTAATAGGAGCCCTGGATTTGGGATAAGGACTCACCAGTGCTCAGAGCTGAAGAAATCTGGCAGGGACTCTGGGGAGACATGTTAGCTCTCAGGATCTCCATTTCTTCATCTATTGAGAGAGTGCTAGTCAAAGGCCAAAGATGGACTTCTCTGATAGAGTGGATGCCTTGCCTGTGTGAGCCCTGGTTGAACTCTTGGCAATACCCCTCCCTACAAAGGAGGGACTAGCCAGCCTCAGTTCAAGCTCCTGGAATCCTAGAGTTTACCTTAATAAAACTGTATTTTGGGGCCGGAGCGATAGCGCGGTGGTAGGGCATTTGCCTTGCATGCAGCTGGATAGACGGATCTGGGTTCAATCCCTGGTGTCTCATATGGTCCCCCAAGCGAGGAGCAATTTCTGAGTGCATAGCAGAGTAACCACTGAGCATCACCGGGTGTGGCCCCAAAACCAAAAACCAAAGTAAATAAAAACAGAAAAACACTATCTTGGGGCTAAAGAGTTAGCATGAGGGTTAGGGATAGATTCTGCTAGTGCAGAATCTTGGGTTGATTATACTGTGACAGGTATATCTCTGGAGGTACCTGAGCACTGTCAGATGAGCCAGGTAGTCTTTGGCAACAGGACTCAAGCAGGACTGCACCGTTTGGCCCGAGCATTGCATTTGTCTGAGTATTGCCAGAGTGGCCCGTGGGTCCCTGAATATTGGGAGCCACACTCATCTCCCATATAAACTCACTTTCTAGATCAGTTCTTAAAGGAGAAAGTCTAAAGCCTAGCTTTGCCCCTCCTCCCTTTTATTGACCACATCTAGCATTGTTGAGTGGTTGCTCCTTATTCTGTACTCAGGAATCACTCCTGTCAGTGCTTGGGGATCATATGGGATGCTGTTGATGGAACCCCAGTCAGCTGTGTGCAAGGCAATCCTGTGTTACTGCTTTGGCCAGAGCCTACCTTAACTAGTTGTGGGGAGTCATGAATAATTTGGCAATAGGAAAAGTTTCTGAATGTATAACAGCCAATGTTTCTCTTCCCCTCCCCTACCCCTCCCCTCCACATAAATGAATCTGGGGATATCTGGCAGTACTCACCCAGGTTGTGATTTTCTGGCAAAAAAGGAATCTTGGGGGGCCGGAGAAGTGGCACAAGTGGTAAGATATCTGCCTTGCCCACCCTAGCCTAGGATGGACTGCGTCGATCCCCTAGCATCCCATTTGATCCCCCAAGCCAGGAGTTATTTCCAAGAGCATAGCCAGGAGTAACCTCTGAGTGTCACCGGGTGTGGCCCAAAAACCAACCAACCAAACAACAACAACAACAACAACAAAAAAAGGAATCTTCGATGCTGGAGTAATAGCGCAGTGGAGGGGCGTTTGCCTTGCACGTGCTGACCCAAGACGGACCTTTGTTTGATCTCCAGCATCCCATATGGTTTCCAGAGCCAGGAGCGATTTCTGAGCACATAGCCAGGAGTAGCCCTTGTGCGTCACTGGGTGTGGTCCAAAAACCAAAAAAAAAAAAAAAAAAAAAAAAAGGAAAGGAATCTCATGGGACTTGAGCAATAATAGAATAATAGCACAGTGGTAGTACATTCGCCTTGAGCTCGGCCAACCTGAGATGGACCCAGGTTTGATTCCTGGTATCTCATATGGTTCCCCCCCCCAGGAGCCATTTTTGAGTGCATAGCCAGGAGTAACACCTGAGCGCTGCCGGGTGTGGCCCCAAACTCTAAATAAGAATAAATAAAAGATACTTTTAGAAAATAAAGGAAAAAACTAAGTCCTGGGCTATAGAGGTAGTACAGAGATTAATGCACTTGCCTTGCATGCAGCTGACCCTTCATGATCGCCAGCACTGCATACTGTCAGCACCATTAGAAAGAAATTATCCCCAATCATTGAACCAGGAATAGCTTCTGATTACCACTGGTGTGATCCAAACTCCCCTTCAAAAAAAGTCCTGGTCTAGATCCGTGTTTCACAGAGTAGGTGATATGGTGGGGGCCAGTGGAACACTTTAGGAGGGGCAGTAGTAGCTTCGGGTGTAATTAAGAGGGCCATTGGGGCCTGAGAGATAGTACAGTGGTAAGGGCCTTTGCCTTGCATGCAGCCAGGATGGACAGTAGTTTTAATTCCAACATCCCATATGGTCCCTTGTGCCTACCAGGAGTAGTTTTAATTCCAACATCCCATATGGTCCCTTGTGCCTACCAGGAGCTACTTCTGAGCGCAGAGCCAGGAGTAACCCTAGAGCACTACTGGGTGTGAACAAAATAAACAAAATAAAGGAGGGCCATAGTTGCTATTTCACTTATAGGATACAGATTTCTACGGGAACAGCATAATTTTGCTTCTGAAAAGGAGGTTAGTATGCCAAATAAGTTTGGGAACCTCTGGGTTAGATTTTTCTCTTGGTTGTAGCTGGTTATGAGCCATATATGAGTAGTTAACGTTAACTTTTATGTGGGGTCCATTCCTGACTCTTTGCTCACAAATTTCTTGGGGGATTCATGTGAACTCAGCTCCATGTAAGCAAAGCATAAACTTGACCCTTTGAGCTACTATCTCACTGACCCTAAATTTCATTTTCTAAAGCATCAAGTTTAAAAATCAATTCCTGGGGCCGGAGAGATAGCATGGAGGTAAGGCGTTTGCCTCTCATGCAGAAGGTCATCGGTTCGAATCCCGGCGTCCCATATGGTCCCCTGTGCTTGCCAGGAGCGACTTCTGAGCATGGAGCCAGGAGTAACCCCTGAGCACTGCCGGGTGAGACCCAAAAAAAAAAAAAAAAAAACCAAAAAAAAAAAAAAAATCAATTCCTTGGGCCCGGAGAGAGATAGCACAGCGGCGTTTGCCTTGCAAGCAGCCGATCCAGGTCCTAAGGTGGTTGGTTCAAATCCCGGTGTCCCATATGGTCCCCGTGCCTGCCAGGAGCTATTTCTAAGCAGACAGCCAGGAGTGACTCCTGGGCACTGCCGGGTATGGCCCAAAAAAACAAAAAACAAAACAAAACAAAAAATCAATTCCTTGACTACATAGTCCTATATTTTGCGGGGAGGGGGGTGTAGGGAGGAGGGAGGAGAGAGCATACCTAGCAGTGCTCAGGGATTACTCCTGGCTCTGTACTCAGGAGTCACTCCTGGCAGGCTCGGGGACCATATGCTGAGGATCAAACCCGGATTGGCCCTGTGCAAGGCAAACATCCTTTCCGAGGTGCTATTGCCCCCTCACCCCAATTCTTTTTTTTTTTTTTTTAAATTAATTTATTTATTTCTTTTTTGGTTTTTGGGCCACACCCGGCGTTGCTCAGGGGTTACTCCTGGCTCTGTGCTCAGAAATTGCTCCTGGCAGGCACGGGGGACCATATGGGACACCGGGATTCGAACCAACCACCTTTGGTCCTGGATCGGCTGCTTGCAAGGCAAACCCGCTGTGCTATCTCTCCGGGCCCAACCCCAATTCTAATTCAGATGTCCGTGCTTTCCTGTTTCCACTTCTAGGCTGCAGTACTGAACAGTGTAGGTCTAATACATTTTTAGCATCAGAATTTCTGTTAGATACAGTATAGCAAATAGGGCTACACTCTGCCGATCCAGGTTCAATCCCCAGTACTCCATATGGTCCCTTGATCTTGCCAGGAGTGAACCCTGAGCACAGCTGGGTGTGGGCCAAAAGCCAAAAAAAAAAAAAAAAAAATCTTAAAAAAAAATTAAGAGGCTGAAATGATAGTACAGTGGGCTTTTGCCTTGCACATGGCCCATGTGGGTTTGATCCCCAGTATCCCTTATGATGCCCCGGGTCCCACCAACAGTGATTCCTGAGCTCAGAGCCAGGAGTAATCCCTTTGCATCCTGGGTGTAGCCCCAAACAAACAAACAAAAATGAAATCACAGTGAATCACAGTTATTCATGCATGATTGCATTTCAAGGATACAAGTATTTGAACACCAATCTTCACTGGTGTCTGCTTCTTTCCGTGGATATCCCAGCTTCCCTCCCACCCTCCAGCCTTTTCTTTTTTCCTTTGAGGCACTGTGGTGCAATATCTATTTGTTTATTTGTTTTTATTTTGGGGCCACACCTGGTGATGCTCAGGGGTAAGTAACTAGTGTCTTTGCACTCAGGAATTACTTCCTAGTGGTGCCCAGAGGACCTGGCAGGGGGATGGAACCTGTTGGCCACATGCAAAGTATACATATCAGTTGAACTTATCTTCCTAGCCCCCTGTTTTGCAATATTGTTGCTAAAAGGGTATCTTACATGTCACTTTATCTCCTTTCAGCACTCAGTCCTTGTCCAGAGTAACTACTTCTCTGGTCATTGTCTTTTTTTGTTTGTTTGTTTTTTTGGGGGGCCACACCCGGCGGTGCTCAGGGGTTACTCCTGGCTGTCTGCTCAGAAATAGCTCCTGGCAGGCACTGGGGACCATATGGGATACCGGGATTGGAACCAACCACCTTTGGTCCTGGATTGGCTGCTTGCAAGGCAAACACCACTGTGTTAACTCTCCGGGCCCTCTGGTCATTGTCATAGAGATCCCTTCCCTGATTTGTCCCTCATCCCCCATATAGTGGCAAACTTTCTACTAAAGCCCAGTTTTCCTGCCTTTGTTCAGAAAAAGGAAGGGGTAGGGCTAAAGAAAGAACTCTTAGAGGCTGAGAAGATGGGTTAGAAGGTTGGAGTACATGGTTTGGTTTCAGTCCCTTTCAGGCATGTTATATTCTCCTGAGTACTGCCAAGACGGTGTCCCCTGGATCTGGCCCAAAACTTCCTTTAAGAGTGTTCTGGTCTTAGTTCTTTGCCTACTTTCTAAAGCTTAATTGGCATACTTTGTAGAGCACAAAGGCTTAGTTTTCCTTAGTTCACAGGAAGATTGTAGACAAATTACTTATGTGTCTGTCTGTTCTACGCGTCATGCATCTTCAGCAGGTTCTGATCCTGCCACTCTGGAGGACCGAAATCAGTTATAAAACAGTTTGGAAGGAGGTGTAGGGAAGGTTCTGGGAACAGTGCATAAAGCTGAGAAGCCACATGCTAAACCCTTGGTAAGCCCCTGTTTGATTTGAGAGCCTATTCTTTTTCATGAAGCTCTCTGCTCAATGTCCTTGGTCTTCAGTCTGGTCCTTTACCCTACCTATGGCTCTGACGCTCCCGGTGAGAGCCCTCTGCAGCAAACCTTACAGAAAAGGACGCTTCTCATATGCTTGCTCCTGCCAGTCTTAATGTGAGGGTTTGTTGCACAGGAGGTGTCGGAACGTCTGCAGTGTGTGTTATTTCTAGGTGTAATTCCTCTGGGCCTGTGTGTTCTTTGCTTGAGCCTTGCTACAGTGAACTTTGGCCTACATGGAATCTTTTCTTGGCACCAGAAAGCAGTTGTATTTAGATGCTGTTTGCATCTTTGAACGACTTTTCTTAAAATATCCCTCCCTCCCTCCCTTCCTTCCTTCCTTCCTTCCTTCCTTCCTTCCTTCCTTCCTTCCTTCCTTCCTTCCTTCCTTCCTTCCTTCCTTCCTTCCTTCCTTCCTTCCTCCCTCCCTCCCTCCTTCCCTCCCTCCCTCCCTCCCTTCTTTTCTTCCCACCCTCCCTACCCCCCACATCCAGCATTGCTCAGGGGTTACTATTGGCTTTACACACAGGAATTGATACTACTGGAGATGTTTGGGGGACCGTATGGGATATTAGAGTTCAAACCCAGGTTCGGTCTCGTGCAAGGCAAACACCTATCTACTGGCCATGTTTGGCAGACCATATGGGATACCAGGGATTGAACCAGGTCAGCTGGCAGCCACATGCAAGGCAAGTGCCCTACCAGAAGTACTATCACTCCTGCCCTGCTCTGGGCCCTTTCTGTTCTCTTCTGTTTAGTGATGTTAGATTTGAGAAAACAAGGTCTGGGGAAGGAGGGTGTGAGGAGCCATCTGCCTTTGCACCAAGATCAGGACTGCTGCGCCTCCTGTTCTGTGCTTGGAGGTGGGTAGTACTGCCACCCGCATTTGCAAAACTAAACTGGGCTTTTAAAAGATTAAAATAATTTATCCCACAAACTGACTCAGTCTGGGGTTTTGAGTCATTTCAGCTTCATGACCACCTTTGAAGGAGATTCTCCAATCTCATTTTATAGGAAACTGGAGTTTAGGATCCTGCTTTTTAAATGCTCTTCTCCCACCCAAAAAAGCTCTGTTTTATTCTTGGTTATGCAACCATTCAGTGCCCTTGAGCTGCGCAAATGCAGCATATGAGTAAGTAAGCCTATAGCTCAGGTGCCTCGGGGCCTGCAAACCTGCTTGAAGACCAAGTTCAGTTTAGTTCCTCCATTGCCTCTTTGGAAAGACATGCCTCAAATCACTCATTATTACTTGCTAATAATAATGTGACTTCATAGACTTCATATAGGGGTTGCAAGACCATTCCCAGGCCCTCAATAGGCTGACACCTAGGTGGAGGTTGGTCTCTGTTGGAGGCAGCAGTTCTAGGTTCAGCTGCCAGCCTTATACTGCTGGCCCCCGCCCCAGTCTTGGCCTGAGGAGCTAAAGGCTGGTTCTGTCTTTGCTGTATTTCTCCTTCTGGTCCCTCCTTGCCCTCCCCCATCGAGCTCCTCCTGAAGTGTCTCTGTAAAGAGAAAGGAGCCAGCAACCTGCCTTGTGCTTTTGGCTTAGTTTCTTTGAGCTCTGTCTCTTGTGAGAGGCCATGTGAGACTAGTCTCCTTGCTCTGTCCTTTGACTTTGGTTAGCCTACCCAACCAAAGCATCTGCTGTGTGTCTATATTTGGTCAGGGGCATCCTTTAGCATAGAGCCAAGTGCATGTGGCTTTAGTCTAAGGGCAGGTCCTGGGTCTGCTAACTGCTGCATCCTAATTGGGGGGGGGGGCGGCAGGGGAAAGCCACTCTAGAAGTGGTCATGAGCATGTGTAGGGTGAGGGCAGCTGACTACCATTTCTATTCCTATTCTGGATCTCTGGCAGGGAACCAGCTCTTGCTCCTGCCAGGTGAGTCTAAAGGGGACCCTGGCAGCCTGCCTAGTGAATACAGGGTTTCTGGCCTGGTATATGGGGGACTCCTTGTTGCCCCAGGATACTATTTGTCCCCAGTTTCACGGGTATTCTGGGCCTGGGCAGGCCACTCTTTATCCTGAATCTGCTAGCAGCCTGGTCACCCATGTGCTCTGATTTAAACCACATTGAAGAGAGGATTCAAAGCCACAAGACCTGGTTGGGAATCTTAATGGGCAGGCAGGAAGAGGGAGGAAAATGAGTTCAAACAAAAATTGTGTTTCTGTCATTGACCTTTTCTCCCTCTCCTTTTCTTCCTTCTCTCCTCCTCTCTGGTTTGTTTCTCTTTCCTTTTAAAACTTGGAGCTGCCAACTCCAGCCCATCTCTCTAATGAAGCGAGCTTCAAACCATATAAGGTCCACTGTGACTTATGGTTTATGTTGGCTAAAAATTGAGGCTGCTTGCACAAAGTCTGAATCAAAGAAATTGCCAGGACTTATATGGGGGCTGCAAGTCTGTGGGCTGTCCCTAAGGCTTCTCTGCTGGTTCTATGTGGTATCGGCCCCAGGCTTCCTAGACTGTGCTGAAAAGTGGAGGTAATAGTGAGCCCCAGTTTACTACAGTGTATGCTGGTGCTATTTTTTCTGAACTGGATTCTGGAACCAGCTTGTCAGTTCCAAAACTACTGTTCAACTGGCTCTTGGTACACACTTTCTCACCTCTTGGGAGGGACTTTCTCTGGATGGAACCCTTTTTCTCCCAGCTCACCCACCTCTTGCTGGACAAACCCCCATCCCAAGTCAGCCACACTTGTTCCTGCGTGAGAACTTGATATGTTCTCCCTACTTGGAACTCTCTTCCCCTCTTCTTTTCTTGGCGAGCTGTTCTCACTGTCCAAGCTCTGGTGCTACCTCCAGGGATAGGCAATCCCTGATCTGTCTAAAACCCCTGCTTAGTCTGCCTCCTCCTGTACTTGGCTTGTTTAGAAGCTTAATCCTAGTGGGGCTCAGGGTCTCTTTGGGGTGTTGGGGGTAGAACTCAGGTCTGTAGCTGCAAAGCAAGTACACTACAAGCTGTACTCTCTCCAGTCCTGTTCCTGCTTTTTATTTGTTTTGTTTTGTTATTTTCTGGGTCACACCTGGCTATGCTCAGGGTTTACTCCTGATAGTGGTTTTGGGACCATATGGGGTGATTGATGGAGATCTTCAATCTATGGTCAGCTGCATGCAAGACAAAGTGTCTTAACAGTTGTATTGTCTCTCTGCCCATCTTGGAGATACTTTGTCCAACCTTTTCTCATTAAAAGTCAGAACTTGGGCCCGGAGATATAGCACAGCGGTGTTTGCCTTACAAGCAGCCGATCCAGGACCAAAGGTGTTTGGTTCGAATCTCGGTGTCTCATATGGTCCCCCGTGCCTGCCAGGAGCAATTTCTGAGCAGACAGCCAGGAGTAACCCCTGAGCAATGCCGGGTGTGGCCCAAAAACCAAAAACCAAAAAAAAAAAAAAAAAAAATTAGAATTTAGGGGCTGGAGAGATAGTAAGGAGGTAGGGCCTTTGCCTTGCAAGCACAAGGACGGTGGTTCGAATCCTGGCATCCCATGGTCCCCCGAGCCTGCCAGGAGCGATTTCTGAGCATAAAGCTAGGAGTAAACCCTGAGCGCTGCCAGGTGTGACCCATAAACCAAAAAAAAAAAAAAAAAAAAAAGTCAGAACTTAGGTTGACTGTGTGGGCTGTGCCTCTTTTCTCCCAACTGGCATCATTTTTTAAAATTTAAATTTTTTTTTTTTTTTTTTGATTTTTGGGCCACACCCGGTAACACTCAGGGGTTACTCCTGGCTATGTGCTCAGAAGTTGCTCCTGGCTTGGGGGACCATATGGGACACCGGGGGATCGAACCACGGTCCGTCCAAGGCTAGCGCAGGCAAGGCAGGCACCTTACCTTTAGCGCCACCGCCCGGCCCCAAAATTTAATTTTTTAAATTAAAAAAAAAAAAAACTTTTTTTGGTATTTGGGCCCCATGCAGCAGTGCTCAGAGATTACTCCTGGCTCTGTACTCAGGAATCACCCCTGAAGGACTCAGAGGAACATATGGGATGGGGGAATCGAACCTGGGTTAGCTGTGTGCAAGGCAAAGCCCTACCCCCTGTACTATTATTGTACCTGCCCTAGTTAATCCATTTTAATAGAACAAAGTTTAATCGGATAGTTTCAAAGTTGCTCGTGATTGAGTTTGTACTACAATGTTCCAACACTCATCTCTTCACCAATGCATATTTTTGTTTGCAGTGTCCCCAGATTTCCCTCCATCCCTCAAGCCCCTGCCTTTATGTCAGACATTCTTCTCTCCCCCATCCCCACTCTCTCTCTCTCTCCCTCCCTCCTTCTCTCCCTCTCCTTTTTCTTCCACCCCTTTTCTCCTCATTTTTCTTTTTAGATATTGTGATTTTTTTTTTGTTTTTTGTTTTTTGTTTTTGGGCCACACCCGTTTGATGCTCAGGGGTTACTCCTGGCTATGTGCTCAGAAATTGCCCCTGGTTTGGGGGGACCATATGGGACGCCGGGGGATCGAACCGCGGTCGTTCCTTGGCTAGCGCTTGTAAGGCAGACACCTTACCTCTAGCGCCACCTTCCCGGCCCCTAGATATTGTGATTTTTTTTTTTTTGCAGTATTGTAACAGGTGGTATTGTACATATCACTTTACCTCCTCTCAGCACCCAGTTCTTTTTTTTTTTTTTTTTTTTGGTTTTTGGGCCACACCGGGTGGTGCTCAGGGGTTAGTCCTGGCTGTGTGCTCAGAAATAGCTCCTGGCAGGCACGGGGGACCATATGGGACACCGGGATTCGAACCAACCACCTTTGGTCCTGGATCGGCTGCTTGCAAGGCAAACGCCTCTGTGCTATCTCTCCGGGCCCCAGCACCCAGTTCTTGTGTTGAGTGATCTTTTCCAAGTGTTACGGCATTGTGGTGGTCCCTTCTCTGCTCTAGCTGCACTACCATGTCTCTTCCCCCTTTGTGGCAAGCTTGCTACCTCAGACTAGTCCTGGCCCTCATCTCTGTGTCTTTGGATATTATTATTAATTAAATACTATCACTTTTAAAATACCCCTCAAATGAGTGATACCATTCTATGTGTCCCTCTCCCTCTGACTATTTCACTCAGCATACTACTCTACATATATACCCATGTATAAGCAAATTTCATGACTTCATTTTTCCTAACAGCTGCGTAGTATGTAGATGTACAACAGTTTCTTTATCTACTCATTTGTTCTCTGGCACCTGGGATGTTTCCAGATTCTAGCTATTGTGAGTAGTGTTGCAATGAACATAGGCATGCAGATGTCTTTTCTGCATTGTGTTATTTGGGCCCCTAGGGTATATTCCAAGAGAGGTATTGGTGGGTATTATGGGAATTCAAGTTCTCTATATAGTTTTTTGTTTTTGGTATTTTTTTGGGGTCACACCTGGCAGTGCTCAGGGGTTACTCCTGGCTCTGTGCTCAGAAATCGCCCCTGGCAGGCACGGGGGTGGGGGTGGGTAAAGAGTAGGGGGGTGGGGGGGATACCAAATGGGATGCCGGGATTCGAACCAGTGACCTTCTGCATGAAAGGCAAATGCCTTACCTCCATGCTATCACTCCGGCCCCACTTTATTTATTTATTTTTGGTCACATCCAGCAGTGCTCAGGGGTTACTCCTGGCTCTATGCTCAGAAATTGTTCCTGGTTGACTCGGGAGACCATATGGGATGCCGGGATTCGAACCACCGTCCTTCTGCATGCAAGACAAATACCTTACCTTCATGCTATCTCTCTGGCCCCAAGTTCTATATTTTTTTAAAAAATTTATTTAAATAGCATGTATTACATAGTTGACAAAGTTGATCATAATACATTTGTTTTCAGATAAGTTGGAGAGAAATTATAGAAACAAAAGAAGAGAAAAATAGAATACAGCAACAAGCAAATTTGTGAAAATTTTTGTTTCCAATAAAGTCATAAAGTCATTGTCAGAAGGTTTAGTAAGCTCTTGTTGCTAATTGACCATTCTGTTATTTCATATGTTTCTGAATAGTAGGTGGCTTCAGATATACATTGGCTTCTAAAATTGTTCTATTCCTACGGGGATGACTATATGAAACAAAAATGGAGTTGTATGGGGTGAATGCGGCCTGAAGGCCCAGGATTTTCAAGCACTATTGCTGGTACTGTGGCTTTTGTGGCTCAAAAAGGCTACAAGGCTTTCAGAAGTATGTGAAGGGGGGAGGAGGGAATGAGTACCCGCACTTACTACAAAAATAGTTCTGATGGTATCAGTCCAAATACCGGCATACCTGGAGTTTTGGTCAGATTGATGTCTCTGCAGAGTTTTAGAAGAGTGGTGAAACAGCAATTGTTTGTGATGGGTGTAGCAGGTGTGGCTTTGGCAGGGTGGGGACTCGGCCCACTATCTCCTCCTGAAATTGCCATCTTCAGCTGCAGGCCCGTGTGTGTACCCAGAATTTGTTACAGCTTGGTTTACATCTCTTTTTGAGAAGAGTCTATGGAGCTGGCTAGATGTAGACATGATTGCATTTGTGGGTGTCATTTTCCAGTTTTGAGGAACATCCCTATTGTTTTCCAAGAGGCTGGAACTGTTTACATTCCTACCAGCAGTGAATGAAAGTTCCTTCTCACTGTACTCTCTGTATCTATGCCAGAACTGGTTGTTCTTTTTTTTTTTTTTTTTTTTTTAATGTGTACCTGTCTCTGCTAGCACCAGCTTTATGCATTAGTAAGTCATCACTTTACACCTCCAGGTTCTCTAGATCAGTAACTTTCTTTTTGTTTTTTGGGCCAGGGTTTACTCCTGGCTCTGCACTCAGAAATCACTCTTGGCTTGGGGACCATATGAGATGCTGGGTATTGAATCCATGTCCATCCTGGGACAGCCGAGTGTAAGGCAATTGCCCTACTGCTATGTTAACTAACACTCCAGACCCTAGATCAGTAACTGTAAACAAAATGACATATAATGAAACCTATTTCACCTCTGGTAATTGATAGAAACAGGTTGAATGCCTACAGAACACTCACATGGAATAAAATTCTGAAGTAGTGTCTTCTAATATTAAACCATCCAGTCTAGTCATTTCTTCCTTTTATTCTTTATAAGTCTGCTTATCTCAGTTCAGGTTCCCTGGGGCTTTTCAGTCAGCTCAGGGCTAGGCCAGTACTGGATAGAAGGCTTCTTTTGGTTCACTATGATCCCACTTAGTTTAGGGCAGTTCAGACCCACCAGACATGCACTCTGTGATGCAGGTGTTTAGTCTGTGGGAGGAACTAGAGAACCCCAGAGAAAATCAAATCACAGACTTAGAGGAAAACCCAGACCCAGGAGGGGTCATTACCAGTGAGTGCCTGAGGACTACTTCTCTGCTGCCTTGATGGGTCTTTGAAATGTGGCTCCTGCCCTTCTCTCCACCTATGCTTCCCCAAGGGCTCTTTCTTTGCCTCTCCAGCAGAACCTGCCTCAGCAGGCTGTTGACATCTTTATTGAGTTGTCAGTCCTTCTTTATTTTTTTTTGGTTTTTGGGCCACACCCGGTAATGCTCAGGGGTTACTCCTGGCTATGAGCTCAGAAGTTGCTCCTGGCTTGGGGGACCATATGGGACTCCGGGAACCGCAGTCTGTCCTAGGCTAGCGCTGGCAAGGCAGACACCTTACCTCTAGCACCATCGCACTCGGCCCCGAGTTGTCAGTCCTAAGGGTGAGGAGGGGTATGTGTGAGAGCCCCCCCTCCCCAGAAGGTTGGAGATTCTGGATAGGTGTGGTATAGTAACATTGTCTCCTTAATCACTTCCTAGAAAAATAGATGTTGGGGTCCCAACATCCTCCTGACCTGCCCTTTGTTTTTCTTTTTTTTTTTTTTTTGGTTTTGAGGCCACATCCAGTGCCCTCTGGGGTTACTTCTGGCAGAGTTGGGAAACCATATTGGATGCCTGGGATTGACGCTGGGTTAGCTGCTTACAAGGCAAATGCCTTACTTGCTGTGCTCTGGCCCAGCTTCTTTCTTTACTTTTTGTTGTTGTTTTTGTTGTTGAGCAACACCCAGCAATGCTCAGGGGTTGTTACTTCTGGCTCTGTGCTCAGGAATCACTTCTGTGAGGGGCTTAGGGGATCATATGTAATGCCGGGGACAATAGAGGATGTCAGGGATTGAACCCAGGTCGGCCACATGCACCTTACCTGCTGTGCTACTGCTCCAGCTTCAACATATTTTTTGACAGTCTCTATATGTCATCAGCGGTAGTTGATTTTCTGAAGCAAAATTGGCAATGCGTTAATTAGCAAAGAAAAAGAAAGCATTGTAAGTATGTTGACTCTGATACATAGTTAGAAACAAAGCTGCAAGGTAATAGAGCACATATTGATACTTAGGTAACTTAGGGATGAATTTGCTTTTTATCAAAGCTTTGTTTATAGGAAGATCTGACTCTTGACTACTAGAGGTTGGAGAGAGCAGCCGTCTGTTCCTAGGGCTCCTCCCACCTGCTCTCTTCTCTTTCCCAAGCACTATCAGTTCTATCCTAGATTGTATACTAGAGTTGTTTCTTTCTTTTTTTTTTTTTTTACTTTTTCCCTTTTTTTTTTTGGTTTTTCGGGCCACACCATTTGATGCTCAGGGGTTACTCCTGGCTAAGCACTCAGAAATTGCCCCTGGCTTGGGGGGACCATATGGGACGCCGGGGGATCGAACCGCGGTCCTGATCCTTGGCTAGCGCTTGCAAGGCAGACACCTTACCTCTAGCGCCACCTCGCCAGCCCCACTTTTTCCCTTTTATTGGACACACCCAGCAGTGGTGGTCAGGACTTACTCCTGACTCTGAACACAAGAATCACTCTGGCAGTGCCCTGGACACCATCTGGAATGCTGGTATCAACTCAGGTTGGCTTCATGCTTTTATTTTATTTTATTTTATTTTAATTTATTTTGGTTTTTCGGGCTACACCCGTTTGATGCTCAGGGGTTACTCCTGGCTAAGTGCTCAGAAATTGCCCCTGGCTTGGGGGGACCATATGGGATACCGGGGGATTGAACTGCAGTCGAGATCTTTCCTTGGCTAGCACTTGCAAGGCAGACACCTTATCTCTAGCGCCACCTTACTGGCCCCGGCTTTGTGCTTTTAGAAAGGAAAGAGCTGAGCCATAGCATGCCGTATCTGCTGTGCTCTGCTCTCTCTCCTTTTAAAAATATGTGCTTTGGGGGCTGGAGCGGTGGCACAGCAGTAGGGCATTTGCCTTGCACGCGGCTGATCTAGGATGGACCATGGTTTGAACCCCCGGCATCCCGTATGGTCCCACAAGCCAGGAGTGGTTTCTGAGCACATAGCCAGGAGTAACCCCTGAGTGTAACTGGGTGTGGCCCAGAAACAAAACAAAACAAAAAAAAGTACTCTGTACAAACCAGAAGTAGCTTAGTTTTAGAGTACATTTGGCAGGAGGGGCCACTTCGACCACACCTAGCAGTGCTCTAGGGCTTGCTTCTAGCTCTGTGCTCAGTGATGCCTGGTGAAGGAGCCATATGAGGTACCAAAGATTGAACCTGAGTATACTCAAAGCAAGTGATACTAACCCTCGGACTCAAGATAGAGTAACTGTACTGTACAATTGCATGTACTTTTGCATGTGTGAGACCCAATGTTTATGCCAACATATACACACAAAGAAACACAGTATATTCTTTACTGCTATAGAAGTTAAGGCTTCATATTTTTCTTCCCTCATCCTCTCAGGATATCGGGAAGCAGAGTGTTATTTTTTCTTTTTCTTTTCTTTTACCAAGTGGTGCTCTCAGGCCTTCCTCCTTACTCTATACTCAAGAATCACTCCTGACAGTGCTCAGGGGACTACATGGAATGCCAGGGCTTGAACCTGGGTCAGCCACATGCAAGACAAGCTGCTGACCTACTATGCTTTCACTCTGGCCTCCAAGGAAACAGTTTTAAGTCTAGGCTAAGTATTGCTATGGTTACAAAGTTTTTATTTCTTGTTTTGGACCACACCCATTTGACACTAAGGGCTTACTCCTGGCTATGCGCTCAGAAATTGCTCCTGGCAGCGTTGAGGGACCATATGGGATGCTGGAATTCGAACCACTGTCCTTCTGCATGCAAGGCAAATGCCCTATCTCCATGCTATCTCTCCGGCCCCAAATATGTATGTTCCCTCTAAGCAAGTACTGCTTTTTTTTTTGGTTTTTGGGTCTCACCCGGCAGTGCTCAGGGGTTACTCCTGGCTCCACGCTCAGAAGTCGCTCCTGGCAAGCACGGGGGACCATATGGGACGCCGGGATTCGAACCGATGACCTTCTGCATGAGAGGCAAACGCCTTACCTCCATGCTATCTCTCCGGCCCCACAAGGACTGCTTTTTTGTTTTGTTTTGTTTCTGTGTTTTGGGTCACACGGCAGCACTTAGGGGTTACTCCTGGCTCTCTACTCAGAAATCACTCCTGGCAGGCCGGGGGACCATATGGGATGCTGGGATTCAAACCACTGTTCTTCTGCATGCAAGGCAAAGGCTCTACCTCCATGCTATCTCTCTGGCCCGGTTACAAAGTTTTTAGTCTTTCATATTTCCTTGTTTCTTCCCTCACTCATCCCCTTCTCTGCTTATATCCTCTTTCTCCTTAAACTTAGAAATCACTAGTTACTGGAGCAGCAGATAGGGCACTTACTTGCCTTGTACACACAGCCAACCTACCTTTGATCCCTGGCATTCTATATGGTCCCCTAAGAACCATCAGGAGTAATTCCTGAATGCAGAGCTCAGAGTAAGCCCTGAATTTAGCCAGGTGTGACCCTCCCTCCTCCCCATCCCCCAAATCACTAGTCTCCCCTTATTGTCTCTGAACATCCTTGATGCTCAACAACTCCCTTACTCTGCTTCTTCCTATCCTGGGAATCCCCTTTTCTCCTTTTATTTTGCTTCTGGACCAGGACTCTTCTTCTTTTTTTTTTTTTTTTTTTTGGGTTTTTGGGCCACACCCGTTTGACGCTCAGGGGTTACTCCTGTCTATGTGCTCAGAAATCGCCCCTGGCTTGGGGGGACCATATGGGACACCGGGGGATCGAACCGCGGTCCTTCCTTGGCTAGCGCTTGCAAGGCAGACACCTTACCTCCAGCGCCACCTACCCGGCCCCAGGACTCTTCTTCTTTCCTTCCTTTTCTTCCATTCCTTCCTTCCTTCCTCCCTCCCTCCCCTTTCTTCCCTCACTCACTTCCCCCTCCATCCACCCTCCCTCCCTCCCTCCCTTCTTTCCTTTCTTATTTTTTTTTTTTGGCTTTTAGGTCATACCTAGCTGTGCTTAGGTGTTACTCCTAGCTCTACCTATGGAGTCATTCCTGGCAGGTCCAGGTGACCATATGGGTTTGAATTGAATCCAGGTTGGCCACATGTGAGACAAACACCCTACCTATTATGCTTTCACTTTGGCCCCTCTTATTCCTTTCTGGGTAGTGTTTCCAGTATCTTGTCCAGCGTGTGGGAAGGTGTGCAGCCCAGGTGCATGCAGATCCAGCCCCTTTGAAGGTCGGGGTTGTGGCATGTGGCCAGAAAGAGACTGGCTGGTGGAAAGCTGGCTGAATCAGCAGGCCCCCAGATCCTGACACACCAGTTACCTTTGGGATATTTCAAAGATGGGATCTGGATTCTGGTACCACGTTAGGGGTGAACATGGGGGCCCACTCCCCCTTGGGGCTCCTGTACTATGGGCATTCAGGCTGCCATCCATCCTTTCATCTCTTAGCCCCCAGAGTGTTTGAAGGCTCTATCCTAGGTAAACTGGCTGTCTCTCTATTAGTAAAGAACTCTTGCCTGACTCTTGGACTAAATTTGTTGATTGTCAACAGTAACAAAGCCCACTAGAGAAGAGGTCACTGTTTTTTTGTTTTGTTTTGTTTTCCTTTTAAAGAAACCAGAAGACTCGTAACGGCCTTTAGAATGGAGTGTTATTTAGATTCATTTTAGTGTCTCCCTGTAGATGAATGGAAAGGAGCTTTCCAAGATTCTTGTGGTCGGTTGTATTGCACAGTCTGCCATTGGGAAAGCATTTGGCCCCTTTGCGGTACCCACCTGAGGTGGTAGATTAAGTCTGGGACTTTGCCTCCCATCACTGCCCCTTTAATGACATTTTTGGAGGCCTTGAAGGCATGGGTTATCTCCCCTCTTTCTCAAACTACCATTTGCCTTCTGAGCATTATTCTTGTCTCTGGTCATAGGCGAGAACTCTGTGTACCTTGGAAAACTTTCCTGGCACCTGCTTCATTTTCTTTAGAAGCCCTTCAAAATCACTTATAAAGCAAGATGGTTGCCAAGAGCAAGGATGAGGGACAGGATAAAGGCGGCATACTCATTGGTGTTTTAGAAACCATATCCCAGGTTCTGAACAATAATAGTATAGCAGGTGTTGTATTTGCCTTAGCATGTGTCTGACCTGGATTCAATCTCCAGCATCCCATATGATTCCCCAGAGCTCCACCAGGAGTGATTACTGAAGCACAGATCTAGGATTTAATTCCTGAGCATTGCCAGGTGTGGCCCAAAAAGCAAAATTAAAAAAAAATGAAATGAAATGAAATGATATCCCTAAGCCCAAATTAATAATGGGATGACTTGTCTAGAAAGTGCTGACAACTTTTTCCTTCATCATGTAAAGACTGGTCCTGTCATAGGTTTTTCTAAGCAGAGAAAGAAGGGGTATAAAGTTTTTCCTCCTGTGTCATTTATATGAAGTTAAACTTTTTTTTTTTTTTTTTTTTTTGGTTTTTGGGTCACACCCGGCGGTGCTCAGGGGTTATTCCTGGCTCCATGCTCAGAAATTGCTCCTGGCAGGCACGGGGGACCATATGGGACTCCGGGATTCGAACTGATGACCTTCTGCATGAAAGGCAAACGCCTTACCTCCATGCTATCTCTCCGGCCCCATGAAGTTAAACTTTTAATTGAATTCAAGAGGAGGAAGAGCACCTAATGTGAGACCATGTCCAGAGACTTGAGTTTCCACTCCTGGCTCTTTACCCGGAGCCTGAGTCTGGGTTTCCATTTTGGCTGGCAAGGGCTTCACTGAGAAGTATCCACCTCCTCACCCAGATGTTCGTGGCCCAACCTGGCAAGCCTCTTCCTGGGAAGCAGGTCCTGAAAATGGTGTGACTTTTGGAGAACTGGTTTGCCGAAGGAGGCAAGCTCAGGCTCAGGGCCTGGCTAGTCTAGCCCTTAGGACCATCATAATGGAGGGTGTGGGGGTTCCTGAGCTGTACTTCACAGCCCCACTGTGAGCTAGCGTGGAATCTTAGGGTGCCAGCACAAGTCCCAGCTCATCCAGGCCCCCTAAGGATGAAGGTAACAACCCTGTGAACACCGGGGCTGGACTGAGACCAGTACACCTGAGTCATGGCTCTGGCGGTCTGATTCCTGGGCCTCAGCCATGCTGTTGAGGGTGAGGTGCCCAGCGTACCATCAGTTTACCCCTACTCTCAGCGGCAGGACCCAGCGCTGCCCAGCAAGGTAGGCTGGGCATTGATATTGGCTCTCCAGCTTCTTTGTGCTTGCTCTGTCAGCACTACACTGGCTGCGTAGGGGTTTTTACACTTTAATTTCCATTAACTAAAATATAAGATTCAGTCCCCTAGTTACACTCGTCACATTTCAAGTGCTCGCTCAGTTGTCTCCCGGGACTTCGTGGCTGCCAGTGTTGGACAGCAGTTGCCACTTGGGGATCACCCAGGCCTTTGCCTCCTGTGACCTGCTCTGCTTTTTAACCATGTTGCAATTGCTGTGCCTCTTTATGGTTCTCATTGCTTTGACAGTTAAGGTCAAACTTTCGCTCTGGCTTTTATCACAGCTCCTAGGACTTGTTCTGATCTACTCTGAGACTTGCTCCCATTTCAAAGCAAGTTTTATTGACCAGAGATTCTTGTCATTAACCCACCATTGCAAGCTTTGGGACAATCTGGCCTTGGTGAGAGCGAAAGCCTTTTCTGGGTTCCCTGCCTGCTTCTGTTTTTTTTTGTTTTTGTTTTTGGTTTTTGGGTCACACCCGGCAGTGCTCATGGGTTACTCCTGGCTCTACGCTCAGAAATTGCTCCTGGCAGGCTTGGGAGACTATATGGGATGCCGGGGTTTGAACCACCAACCCTTCTGCATGCAAGGCAAACACTTTATCTCCATGCTAACTCTCCTGTCCCACCCTGCCTGCTTCTGAATGTGGGTTTAGCTCAGCACAGTTGTATGTCTGTCATGTATTTCAATTCTTCTCTTTGAACTGTGAGCATTTGGTAGATATAGACACTTCCTTTTTTTTTTTTTCAGGAGGTAGGGTCAATTTAATTTTTTTCTTGGGGACAGGGCAGGAAGTTATACTTGGCTGTGCTTGGAGGTCATTCCCCACTCTGTGACTATAGGTCTTTCCTTATAGTGTTCAAGAGACCGGGCAGTGCCAGAGATCAAACCCAGCACTACTCCAGGCAAAGCTTAACACTGTACATTGAATACTGCAGCCTCCTGAAATTTGTTACCATACAAGTTTAAAAGTGTTTGGGCTAGGGCCAGAGAGATAGTGTGGCAGTAGGGCATTTGCCTTGCATGCATCCCATATGGTCCCCGAGCCTTCCAGGAGCGATTTCTGAGTGTAGAGCCAGGAGTAGCCCCTGAGTGCTGCCAGATGTGACCCAAAACAAATAAACAAAAAGTGTTTGGGCTAGAGACTAGCTCATTGGACTGAGTGCATGCTTTGTGTGCAGGAGGCTTGGGTTCGACACTTCACATCCCAGCCACATGCTTCCAGGTGTGGCTCCCACACAAAAATCTGGGAATATTTGAATGTATATGCTTAAAAATTTTTTTTTCCTTTTTGGATCAGTGCTCAGGGCTTACTCCTGCTCAGAACTTCTTGCAGTCTTTGGGGGACTATAATCGGTGCTGCTCATTGAACTATGTATAAAGGCAAGCACCTTAACCCTGCCATGTGTGTGTGTGTGTGTGTGTGTGTGTGTGTGTGTGTGTGTGTGTCTTGATGTTAACCCTCCTGATTGTGCTCTGGGTTTGTACTCAGGCTCTGTAGGTATCATATGTGGTACCATAAGCTCCCTTCTCACTGCACTATGTGTCAGATCCTCATGTGTGAGATCATCTTACCTGAGGAGGAATTAGGTAAATGTATCTGATAATAACCTAGAGGAACTCTTGTAATTTCACAAAGATGTCTGTGGTTGGTCTTCTAGTAGACTAGGGCTTTGCAGTAGGAGAGAGAAAGGCCTGGTGCCTGGCCTGGCACCACAGCATGTGGTTATTCTCTAAATGCAGTGGCCACAAGAGTTGACTCTTGTTACTTAATCAAGTAGCTTGTGGAAGGGGAGAAGATCCTTAGCAAGAACTTGTTAGTTAACTCTCCAGAGATGGGTGTCTGTCCTGTTGGTTACAGCTAAGTTCTGTTAATGATAGGAGACACGTTTGGGTTTCCACTCTGTGAGAGTTTGTGGGTGCCTGCTGAGGGCATTAAGTGGCTGTGGTTTCACAGACGGGGTGGAACCTGGCAGGCTGTTGGCACCGCCATGGTTGCTTTCATGATTGACTTTTTCATCAATTAATGACATGCAGCTATTTTTCTACAATAGCTGCCGCCAGTTTGGCTTAGTCACAGGGACCAACACTCGGTGACCATTCCCAGCATTTGTTTGCTGTGTTGCAGAATTCTCTCAACTGTGACGACTGGGTTGGGAGTGTGAAGCCTTTACTTCTCCAGAAATCAGCTGTCCTGAGAAGCAGCTTGAATCTCTGGGAGAAACGGAATCCTCTGGAACCTGGAATGAGCAGGTGGAGCCGAATCTCCCGAGCCTGCCTGCGATGCGTGCTCAGACCTCCTGAGCCTGTGTGTCTGCCTCACGTGGCCTCAGTGCTGTGACCACTTGGCAGCCGGCCAACAGGCATCTACTCACAGCGCAAATGAACCTGCTAAAAATAAGCTCTCAGCTATTTAATTCCAAGAGATTGAAAATAGCCAAGTCTCCTCCCCACCCAGGCTTCAGGCAGGGCTGCCTCTGGATTCCTCAGTGGCCTGCCTGTGTGGCCTAGTCTAGGGGTGGGAGGTCCTGGCAGGGGCCTCAGCCTTTCCTCTACTTGTGAGAGATTTTAGATCCACAGTGTTAGAAGTGCCACTTCACCTGTTCAGTATTAAACCCAAGAAGACAAAACAAACCATAGCAGAACCCAGTTTGGGTGAGCAGTCCCTCAAAGAGCGTGTCTGGGAAGGAAGGACAGCAAAGAACTTTGTTGAGCTGAGTTGTGTGTCTGAAGACAGATATAAAGGTGGTCATAGCTGAAATTCAGGATGGTTAGTGCATCCTTCACACATATCTGAGCCTCTCAGACCATGGGACACAGGAAATGACAATTCTATTGGAGGTGAGATTGCATTCTTGAGTGTGAAGGGTCAAGGAAGGGGCTTGCTTGTCTTTTTTTGTGGGGAAGGCATACTTGGTAGTCCTTAGGGGTTTCTCATGCTCAAGTTCAGGAATCACACCTGGGGTGCTTGGACCACACGGCAATTGAATCTGTGTTGGCCATGTGCATGGCAAGCATTCTTTTTTTTTTTTTTTTTTTTTTTTTTTTTGGTTTTTTGGCCACACCCGTTTGACGCTCAGGGGTTACTCCTGGCTATGCGCTCAGAAATCGCTCCTGGTTTGGGGGTACCATATGGGGCGCTGGGGGGTCTGGATCGAACCGAGGTCCATCCTACGCTAGCACTTGCAAGGCAGACACCTTACCTCTAGCGCCACCTTCCCGGCCCCAGCGTGGCAAGCATTCTACCTACTGTATTGTACAGCACTGAAGAGGCTTATCTTGACTGATAAGAAATGGGAGTTCATGGGGCCGGGCGGTGGCGCTGGAGGTAAGGTGCCTGCCTTGCCTGCGCTAGCCTAGGACGGACCGTGGTTCGATCCCCTGGCGTCCCATATGGTCCCCCAAGAAGCCAGGAGCAACTTCTGAGCGCATAGCCAGGAGTAACCCCTGAGCGTCACAGGTGTGGCCCAAAAACCAAAAAAAAAAAAAAAGAAATGGGAGTTCAGGGTACCAGGAGCTAGCTACATGTGAGGAATCTCCAGGCTCTCAGCACTTCTGGGCGACTGCTACCTAGGGCATCCATCTATTCTAGGTGGAGAGATGGGTCATGTTTATAAACACAAACCCCTGCAGTGAAGGAAAAAACAGAACAGGTTTTCCCTTTATCTGGGAGTTTCCTATCTCTTAAGTGCCTGGAACATTTCATTTAAACATTTGGTATTTTCCATCCTTGTTAGATAGTCCTGAAGTTCACCCAGAGAAGCAGAGATACTAGTTTCTGGGTCTATAGCAAAGTTCCTTAGTCTCTGAGTGAATTGAATGATGGCTACTGGGGATTGATCAGGTAGACCATTCAGGATATTGTGAACTGGGGTTATTGGTGTAAGAAATATTTTTGGTGGATCAGGGATGTGGCTCAAATGGTGGATTGAGTGTGAGACCCTGAGTTTGGTTCCTATCACCACATGCCTCTGCTCCCAGCACTGCTGGATTTGGCCTCTACTGATATACTTGTGTGTCCCACCCCTCGACTTCTGAGGTCCTTCCTAGTCCAACAGTATGGGGCCTCTCGCTTGGAAATGGAGCAGACAGTGTTTCCTGAGGTTTTTTCTTTGTTGTTGTTTTGAGTTGTAACTTGCTGGTGGACATGGCTGACTCAGATTGGTGAGTCTGGGGAACATCTGGTTGGGAAGGTTAGGTGGGTCTGGGGAATATCTGGGCAGGAAGGTTAGGCAGATCTGGGGAACATTTGGGTGGGGAGGCTAACTGGGTGAGCGCTTGGTGACATCACAGCTGTATACTGGGATGGCATGTCTTGGTTCAGGTGGTTCAGTTTTTCAGCACATGTGAAGACTTGAGAACAGCAGAGTGCAAGTGGGGTGGGTCAGGATCTGGCTGCTGGTTTAGACCTGGGGTGCAGGACCAAAGCTAGACTGAAAAGTTGTTTGAATGTGGACCTCAGTCTTTCATAGTATGTGTGGGGTGAGTTAACTTGCTGGTTCCTAGGGCCGCCTAGTATTTCCAGAAGCTCCACATCTTGCAATTTAAGAGGGGCAATGTGTGTTTTGGGAAGCACATGCATACTCCCTCCCCCCCACCCCCCTTTCCCAACACAGTTTGAGTGTGGCTGCTGACTTTTGGTGTGATAAAGGTGGAGGCTGCCCCTGTGAGTTGTCAAGAGGGCTTTTATTCCTCTTCCCCCTTCCTGTCCCCATTTAATCTTTTTCCTGGAGAACTGTCGAATATATGAAAATTGCAACTATGAACTCCTCTGAAATGGAATTATTCATTTAATATTGACTTGGAATCTCCATTTACTGTTGGGAAGATGACCTTGGCTCAGATCCCAACTTCCCACTGTCTGCTGCATGGAACCTGCTGAATAGGATGTGGGCCCTGGCAGGAAGCCTGGGCACACTGTACTGCCTGCTGCTGTGTTCCAAGTTCATCATCCCTCTCTCGGCCTTTTTTTTTTTTTGGTTTTTGGGCCACACTGGGCATTGCTCAGGCGTTACTCCTGGCTTTCTGCTCAGAAATAGTTCCTGGCAGGCACGGGGGACCATATGGGACACCGGGATTCAAACCAGCCACCTTTGGTCCTGGATCGGCTGCTTGCAAGGCAAACACCACTGTGCTATCTCTCCGGGCCCCTCTCTCGGCCTTTTTCCTTCTCAGAATTTTATGTAAGGGATACTGAACACTCACCAAAGCTCCTGTGGTCTGTTACCTTTGGAGTGTGTGTCCTTTGCCATAGAATAGTAGTTTTTTTCTTTTTTTTTTTTTTTTGTGGTTTTTGGGTCACACCTGGCAGTGCTCAGGGGTTTTTCCTGGCTTCGTGCTCAGAAATTGCTCCTGGCATGCACAGGGGACCATATGGGACGCCGGGATTCGAACTGATGACCTTCTGCATGAAAGGTAAACGCCTTACCTCCATGCTATCTCTCCGGCCCCAGAATAGTAGTTTTTTTCAACTAGGGTGCACATTGGTTGAAAATACCCGGTGTGTCCCGGATCTTTACTTTGGAGATTCTGATTTACTTGATCTGGCTGCTGCATTAGGATTAGGATTTAAAATCTTCCCAAAACGATGCTAATAATGCTGTTGAGTTGTAGTATCACCATTGTTGGAGAAATTATCTCTATTTCTAAAAGGAAGAAGCAAGATAATTTTAGGATAATTTCCAAGGCGTCTACTAGAAAGAAACCATTAGATACAATAAATGAGAACACAGGATTCATGTGCGAAAATGGCCTTATTTGGTGTTCATATTCCTGGCTAGTTTTTTTTCTTGGAAGTCGATAGATATTGATATCACACATGGAAGTCCTACTGATTGTACTTTTTGTATCAATCAGCTTCTCCAAGAAAAATGATGCCTACTCTTATTACTTTTTTTTTTTTGAGGGAGTGGGTGTTACACCCAGCAGTGTTCCTGATGTTATATGCTTGAACCTAAAGTGTTAAAGTAGCATCACTGAAGTTTTCTCCTTGGAAGGATGCAGACAAAATCTTCTAAGTCCTGACATTGCTCAGCTCCTCCTGTCTTCAAAACCATTGCTCCCCCAAATGTTACCAACCTGGCTTACCTTTTTTTGTTTTGTTTTTGGGTCACACCCGGCAGCGCTCAAGGGTTACTCCTGGCTCTATGCTCAGAAATCACTCCTGGCAGGCTCAGGGGACCATATGGGATGCTGAGATTCGAACCACCGACCTTCTGCATGCAAGGCAAACGCCCTACCTCCATGCTATCTCTCCGGCCCCAACCTTTAAGGGGGAAGGACCTTTCTAGAGATAATAACCCCATCTCCCTTACTTGGGGTCAGGACCCATTCCCTAGTGTTCCTTTAGACACTAAAGTGCATGTGGCCCTTCATGGACCTAGCATCTTCAGATAGGGATTACCATCCAGTGGTATAACTAAATGTGGACATTATGAAAATTATGCTTGAAAATAGATAAGTAATTGAAAATTGAAAATAGATAAGTAATCACTTATCTATACTAATATAATATAATAATATAATAATCTATAACTTATCTATAATCAGTGTTTCTCCATGTAAGGTGGTGCATAGGTTTGAACTTGGGCATGGCAACATTCAGCGTATTGAGCAACTGGCCAGTCCAATGACCTTGGATTTTAATAGCAGACTGGTATTGCCCAAACCTGCCCTTTTCTGGGCTAGATGGAAGAGGATTGAAAGCCACTGCTCTGGGATTGATAGGGCTGGGTTACCGCTGGGCTCCCTTATTTCTTGGAGGTTTTTAAATAACTGCCAACATAGAGTGCCCCTAGACTGCACTCTGAAATACCAGCCTCAGCAGTACTTAGTCGCAGTACCCAGCCTCAGCCTCAACTGGAGGTGGGCACCTGCCAGGGAGCTGTCATCTCTGGTCTTGTTAGAGATTATGCATATAAGCAGATTCAATGACCAAGAGATGTCAAGGCCTTTTCATTTATGTCTGCATAAATCCCAAGCCCATCATAGGATATAATTCAGTGTCAGTGATTCATCCTTGTTTTGTTACTGGGCCCCACCTAGCAGTGCTTAGAGATCACTCCTGGCTGAACTCAGGTTGACCACATGCAAGATAAGTGCATCTTCCCCTTAAGTACTTTCTCTTCTGCCCGCAACTTTTCCCCTCCTTTAAACACCATGGTCTATGAAGTTGTTCACAAAGTTGTTTGAGATATTTGATGTTCTAACACCAATCCTACCAAAAGGGTGACCTTTCCACCACCTTTGCCCCCAGTTTCCTACCTACTGCCCTACTTCCTTCCTACCCCTTGGTAGGCACAAAATATTTTATTTTATATTGCTTGTTATGGTGAAATGTTAAGTGGGATTACCAAAAAACAGTTCAGTTAAAGAAAGTTTGTGAGGGGCCAGAGTGGTGGCGAAGCAGTAGGGCATTTGCCTTGCATGTGCTAACCTAGGACGAACCGTGGTTCGATCCTGGTGTTCCATATGGTCCTCCAAGCCAGGAGCGATTTCTGAGCGCAAAGCCAGGAATAATCCCTGAACATGCCCGGGTGTGGCCCAAAAGCCAAAAAAGAAAGAAAGAAAGAAAGGAAGGAAGGAAGGAAGGAAGGAAGGAAGGAAGGAAGGAAGGAAGGAAGGAAGGAAGGAAGGAAGGAAGGAAGGAAGGAAGGAAGGAAGGAAGGAAGGAAGGAAGGAAGAAGGAGAGAGGGGAGTGGAAGGAAGGAAGGAAGGAAGGAAGGAAGGAAGGAAGGAAGGAAGGAAGGAAGGAAGGAAGAAAAAAAAAAGAAAGTTTCTGAGAATTGTTATTTCTCACAAAGGGGTTATTTTTCCCCCCATTTTACAAAGGGGTTATTAAAGGTATTGAGGATTTTACTGAATTATTTTGCTAGCTGAGCCTTCTGTGTTTTTGTTTTTGTTTACTGAGATTTAGTTGGCTTCTATGCTGCCTTTCCCATCTAATTTGCTGTGCTCCTACTGGACTGTTAGTATTGTGGAATTTGGAGATGTTACATGCTCACTCTCCAGGAACTCCAGTATCTGTTTACCTGGGAGTTTCGTTGGCTTAGCACCTGCAGAGTTTATTTGTGAAGCAGTGAAATTGGGCCTCATGTATGGCAGTGGCAGCAGCTGTGGTGTGTAGGTGTGGCTACGGGGCGTCAGCAGAATGGGGGACTCAGCCACCCCTTTCCCAAGAGTTCCAGAGTTTTCAGCTTGATGACTGGTGTACCTGGGGCTGGAGAGAGAGCAGCAGAGCAATAGGGCATTTGCTTTGCACGCAGCCAAACCAGAGACAGCCCTGGGTGTGACCAAAAAAAAAAAAAAAAGACTGGTGTACCTGTAAGTTTTAATGGTTTGACATCTCTCCTGAGAGATTAGTCAAGAAGCTATGAACCATACCTTTGGTTTTAAGAAAGATTTAGCTTTAAAGTAAAATTTTCTGCCACAGGAGACATTAGGTATAAAGCGTGTTGTGTCCATATGGATATGGGTGGGTTGGGCACTGGTGATTGAGTTTGAGTTTCTTTTTTTTTTTTTTTTTGATTTTTGGGTCACACCTGGCAGTACTCAGGGGTTCCTTCTCGCTCTAAGCTCAGAAATCACTCCTGCCAGGCTTGGGGGACCATATGGGATGCCGGGATTTGAACCACCATCCTTCTGCATGCAAGGCAAACGCCTTACCTCCATGCTATCTCTCTGGCCCCTGATTGAGTTTCTTGTCTCTGTACATGTTTACTCTCTTTCAGGTCCTCTTTTCTCCTTTCTGGGAGAGAACTACTTGGGTCTCCTGATTCCTTTTGTTTGATGCACACTGTTTATCTTGCTCTTAGAACCTCCTGGAAGTAGTTTGGTGTGTGCCAGTAATGGTTCTCTTTTGCCTCGAGGGTAAAGTCCAAACTCTGAATTGGAGGCCCTGAGACTCCCTCAATACGTGGATCCCAAATAGCCCATCCTACTCCTGTACCTCACCCTCAAGCATGCCCCTCTGTCATTTGGAGTGTTCTCACCTTCCCACTACTGTTCCATTGACCCATAACCCATGGTACCTGCCAGGCATATGGACATATAAATTTCATAAGGTCTTAACTGTCTCCACCCCCACCCCCACCCCACCAAGGAACAGATGAAAGTGTATTGAGAGATTAGGAATCCAAACTTGGGAAATTTGGTGTCCAGAAATGAAAGAAGGGACAGGGCTTTGTTCCAGAAGGGCCTTGTTGCAGGGGAGCATTTGTGAGCATTGAAGTAGTGAAATGAGAGAAGACCTCCTGATTTTACAGGGGTCACCCCTACCTGTGAGGGTGTGGGTGAAGGGAGGTGTCCTTCAGGTGGGTAGGGACAAGGAGGGAGCAGCCTGTGGTTCTTGGGATCTCTTCACCTGGCTCACCGCTTCCTCTCTCATCTCCTCCTTTTCCAGGTGTAGTTGTATCCAGCCTCCAGGATGGCCATCCAACTCCGCTCTCTCTTCCCCTTGGCAGTGCCTGGCATGCTGGCACTCCTCGGCTGGTGGTGGTTCTTCTCTCGTAAGAAAGAACACAGCAGCACCTCCAACATACAAGTGAAAGCTGATGCCAAAGCGTTGGGGGCCACCCATGTCACTGAGAAAGAAACGTCCCCAGGGGGTGACATGGATGCTCCAGTGGTGTCCATGCCCCTGAGTGTCACACTACCAGAGAAGGAGCTGTCCCAGGCAAGCAAGCCTTTGGTGGAAGCCCCTGCCCTGCTGCGGGCACAGCCGGTTTGCCGCAGGTCTGAGTCTTCGGGCAGCCTTCCTAGCACCACTGACACGAGATGTCGCCCAGGAATCCGGAAAGACGACAGCGCGCAGGTGGAACTGGTCCTGACAGGTGATGAGGCCAAATCGATTCCTCGAGAATGTCACCTTCCAGCCTCCAAGGCTGTCTCGTTTCCCCACGAAGCAGCAGAGATGTGTAAGCGAGAGTCCCTGCTGAGCAGGACACCAGGGCAGGGCCAGCAAAGCCAGCCTGGGGCCCCAACAGAGAAGCATGGCCCTGGGGAGAAGGCACGCGAGAGGGTCGGCACTGAAGGGACGGGTGATGCCGTGCCGCCGGGAGAGAATGTGATGGAAGAAGGGATGTTGAACCAGGAGTCGCAGAGCATCAGGGTATCAGGCCTGGCCCCCTCGGGAGGCAGAGGCGGGGGAGAGAAGGGGCAGAGCCACCCACTTACAGAGGAGGATGCTGCAGGGAAGTTGTTGAGCAGCTTCCTGGAGTCAGCCCACACGCAGTTGGGGAAGGACGATGAGTCAGCACACCCGGAGCTGCGCAAGGCTGAGGTCCCTGCACTGCTCACTACAGGAGGCAGAACCCGGGACAGAGACCTGGCAGGGAAGCCGGGCCTTGAGAAGACCTTGGATAAAAATGAAGCGATTGAACAGGCTGCTTTCCAGTTAATCTCCAAAGTGATCTTGGAAGCCACTGAGGAAGTGCTGGCCACTACCGTGGGCAAGATCACAGGTCAGGTGACTACTGGCCAGCTTTCGGGGCTGGAGGAGAGATGCGCCCTTATGGGCCAGCAAACACCTGCTCTGCAGGAGGCAGCCGCCAGCCTAGCAGACCCAGCCCTTCAGGCCTTGCCCTCACCAGCCCTGGAGGCCGAGGCTGCTCTACTACCAAAGACCTACGTGAGCTGCCTGACCAGCCCTCTGGGTAGCCCCACCAAGGACAAGAAGCCAAAGACCTCTGTGCACCACATCTCCCTGACTCCCTCAGCCACCCCCCTGGGAGAGTTGCCCAACGAAGATTCTGGCTGTGTCACTTGCACTTCTGACAACAGCCATGGTGTCCCCTCCGTGGCCTCTGGGCAGTTCTCAGATTCTGCCAGCACCTCGGGGCTGGAAGACTCTTACGCAGAGACCAGCTCCAGCCCCAGGGACAAGGCCAACACTCCACCGCTGCTGCCAGAAAGGACTGTGCCCTTCAGCAATGGGGTGCTGAAGGGCCTGTCAGACCTGGGGACTGAGGATGGATGGCCGCCAGATGCCGAGGCAGATCACTCGGGAGGTAGGAGGCTCTTGGGCTGCTCATGTAATGGGCGGGTCTCCCTTTCTTTGGGGAGTAAAGCCATACGGCCTGCCTCACACCACAGGTGCTTCCTCCACAATGGTGGTCGTCAACGCTGCCTCCCCAAAGGGTCTGCAGACAGCTAGGATGCAGTCTGGATATCTGGGGGACCCAGTGAGTTGCCTCTGGGCTGCTTTGAATCACAGAGTCTGTGATTGGTTTGGTCGTCAGTGACCTGCCTCAGCCCTGACGAAAGAACCCAATTGAAGCCCAGCCTTGCCACCAGTTAGCCTACGTGTGCCCTTCTCCTTGATAAAATCACCATTAAAAGATAAAAAAGACAGGGCCGGACAGATAGCACAGCATTAGGGCATTTTCCTTGCACGTGGACAACCCAGGATGGACCCGGGTTCAACTCCTGGCATTCCATATAGTCCCTAGCCTGCCAGGAGCAATATCTGAGCATGAAGCCAGGAGTAACCCCTGAGTGCTGCCGGGTGTGGCTCCAAAACTAAAAAAAGAAAAAGGGCAAACAAAACTCAGAAACCAGAGAGATCTCCTTAGCTTGATTCCCCTTGAGTAACAAGTAAGGCTGAGGGGCCTTTCAGCTCTGTGTCCTTGTGTGCTTGTTCGTCTTCACCTGCTTTCTTTCTTCTGGAGCTCTCTCAGGGTAAGTGCCACTGGTGAGCGCCGTGGGGAGGCTGGTGCTTTGCTGCGGGGCTGCTGTCACCTTTGCCGAGAGCCTTAGCCCTTTTCTTTCTGTGCAGCTGCAGCTCTACCCACCCTGGGAAAGGGGGTACTTTTCTAACGAAGTGTCCACTGGGTTTTCCGAGTGCTGAGCCCCGCGTAGACAGTTCAGATCGCTAACACACAGGTCAGCAGCTCCGGACCCTGCCTTGGCAGCTTCCCCCACCCGGTGTTTCCTTCTGTTGAGTTCTAGAATGAGGCTGGACCCCCGCAGGGGTCTGGAGCCTCGTCCCGTCCCCATGCCAGCTCCTAGAAGGCGGGGACACTTGCCCAAATTTCCGTGTTTCCAGCCAGCATCTAGTGTGCCCCACACATGCATTGTAGTCAACTACTGTTGTGTGCCTCTAAAGTAGCAGGAGGCAGGGGTGATGCTCTCTTTCTCACTCACGATTGTGGGAAGCCAGATGCTGTTTGCTGCATCCTGAACTTCAGGGGTGTCAAATTGTTTATGTTTTGTTGAATGGTTTTTTTTTTTCAAAAACATCTCTTGGGGCCGGAGAGAGAGTACAGCAGGAAGGGCATTTGCCTTGCACTTGGCCAGCTTGGGTTCAATCCTGAGCAACCCATATTGTTCATCAAACCCTCCAGGAGTGATCTCTGAGTGCAGAGCGAGGAGTCATTCCTAAACATTTCTGGATGTGGCCCCAAAACTAAAGATAATAAACATCTCAAAACCCAATCCCCCAAAACCATACCTAAGACAGAACCATCACCCCCCTCTCAAAAACAAATAGAAGGCACCTAGATGGATGACTCCATCCCCCAGCAAATAAAGCTGCTTTCCCCTACTACCTTCAGCTCACCAGCTCTAGACGAATTGGATTACTCAGCTATGTGGCAAGTTCTGTGTTCAGGTCTCTCTGATCTTTGATGGAAGCAGAGGGTGGGGTAGGCCCTAGCACAAGGCCCTGTTTCTTTGCATGTGCTCCCTCAGGCGAAGAGGTGGAGGGACAGCAGGGACATACCAAGGGTCTCATGTCCTGGGGTCCATAGGTGAGAGACACTGATTAGTCCCAGTGATGGTGCAGAGCCTGGAGCCTCTGGAGTAGAGAGGGAGAAGAGTGATTCTGACTGTGAGCCCAAATTCTCTTCAGCTTTAACTCTTCTGCATTCAGATAGCACATACATACTTGGCAAAGGAATATGTCTAGTGTTTTGAGAAACCATGTGGAAAATAACCTAATTAGTGGAATCTCAGGAGTGATTTATTTTTGGCAATTGAGTTGCCCATATTTAAAAGCCAGAACTTTTTCTCTGAAGCTGATCTGGACCCCTGTTTTAATTATAGCCAGAGTAAAGAACAACCCAAGTTGGTGTCGGGCTCCTGCTTCCTACTCTGCTCTCTTAGGAGTATGCTTCACCTTAAGAGTTGCAGAAGGGAGGCCTGAGTAGCGGAAAGGCCCATTCTCCTTTCTTGGTCCAGCAGGTCTGTGCCAGCAGGTTGGAGGAGTCTGCTAGGCTGAATCAATGTGGGGTCCCTACCCAGGCCAGCAGTGACTGGTCAGTTCCAATAGAGGACAGCCTTCTCATACCTGACCCTTGGGACCACGTGAACCTCTTGCTCACCCCCACACCCTTCCATGGACACCCCTCTTGGGCCAGTGTCTGCTCTCCCATTCACCACTTGTCTCTGCTCCAGCAGCTGTGGTGGGGCGGGGCTGCCCATGAAGCAAATGGGGCTGTAAGCAACAGGCTAAAATTAGGTGTATCTACATCCCAGCCCTTTCTGAGCCTTCTCTACAGCCAGTTGACCATCACCTTCCAAGTCTGAGGGCAGTGTGGGGCAGGGCCTCCCTGGGGGATGTGAGTTTGGGAAATCAGTGTCAACTAGCTGCTCTGAGCCAGTGTCTGTGTGTCTGTCTGTGCTGCTTCTTCCCCTGCAGGCTCAGACGGGAATAGCATGGACTCGGTGGATGGTTGCTGTGGCCACAGGAAGACCGAGGTCTTCCAGAGCGCCCAGGCTGACACTAGCCCACAGAAAGTCGACCTCATCATCTGGGAGATTGAGGTGCCAAAGGTAAGCTTGCAAGCTTACGGTTTCCTTCAGGCCTAGGTCATTGCTTTTGGGAGGAGGAACTTTAGGGTAGGAATTGTCAATCAGGTAAAAAAATAACCCCGTGAGCCAAGATGAAAGGAAAGGAAGGAAACTCTACTTTGGAAATGGATCTTCAGAGTAACCTCTTTTTATCTTCCTCCTCATCTTTATATATACATCATATATACATTCCTTGTATATGCTGTTTGAAGATGCTAAAACACCCAATGAACTGGGAATGGCTTAGTGGTCAAGGGGGTGTGTGTCCAAAAAATTACCAAGGCCAAGAGGTTTTTTTCTTCGTTTGTTTTTGTTTTGGGTCCATGCCCAGTGGAGCTCAGATCTTAGTGTTGGCTTTATGCTCAGGAATCACTCCTGGTTTTGTGTGAGGGAACCACATGTTATGCTGAGGATTGAATGAGGGTTGGCTGCATGCAAAGCAAACAGCCATCCCAATGTTCTATCACCCTGAATTTATTTTTTATTATTACCTATCTTTATGATTTTTTGGGCCACATTCATCGTGCTCAGGAACCACTCTGGGAATGCTCAAAGGACCATATGGCATGCCAGGGATTGAAACCTGGATAGCTGCATGCAAGGTAATTGGCCTTCCTGCTGTACTATTGCTTTGGAGGTTCAGGTTTGAGTCCCAGATCGCTAAACAAGAACTGTGGGTAGGGCCCCACAGGAATTCCTTTGTCATATTCCATCCATGCCCTCCAGTGCCAAGTAAAACTGAGCGAAAATCAGTCCATTTCAGAGAACTTGAGGAATGGGAATATATGAAGAAAATGAAAACCATCTCTAATGCTACCCTAGAGAATGACTAGGAAGACTTTTATTTCCTTCTCATCTTGCACCCTGTGGTTTTTTAAACAAAACTGAGATTATGTTGCTTTAATTAATGCTTTTAAATATTTAACAATTTAATTTTCCTCTATTATTCTTTGAAAGTGTAATTTTAACTGCATTATTCATTGTGTGAGTGTCAGTTTACTTCACTGGTCCTCAGTTCTAGGGTGCTTAAGTGGTTTTGAGCTTCTTGCTGTTATAACTTAAAACTTATTAGTTTGATCTTGATGTTTATCTCTGGGGCTTAGAAATAATTGGCCCACTACATTCTCCTAGGGCATGGAACTCTCTGTGGAGGATGGAGCCTTTGGCTGGCTTTGAGCTCCGGGTCAGGTGGTCTGCTTTGACCCCCTGGTTCGCCCCCTTGGTTACTTCCTCCCCCTGATGACCCTGTTCTCTCTTCTGCCCTCTTTTTTAGTGTCCCCCCCCCCCCTTTGTTGTTGTTGTTTTTTTTGCAAAGGGCACATCCAGGCAGCTCTGGTATAGAGAGACCTAGTCTTCCATAATTGCTAAGGTGGAGTCCATTAGGATTGTTTCAGGGCTTATCTTACATCATGGCTAAATTTGGCAGCTGTTTTGTGTTGTGAATTCTGGCATGCTGGACACGTCTGCTGGCCTCATGCTTGGATGCTGTTCATTGGCAGCCGAGCCTGCAAGTTCTTTTCCAGACCTTAATTTTCAAACTTCAGCCCTTAGTCTTCAGACCTTAGGAGAACAGAGTAGAGAATGGTGGGGCCAGAGCAATAGTACAGCAGGTATGGTGCTTCCCTTGCATGTAGCTGACCTTGGTTGGATTTCTGGCATCCCCTATGGTCCCCTGAGCCAACCAGGAGTGATCCCTGAGCACAGAGCTGGGTGTGGATCAAAACCAGCCCTCTCCAACACGAGAGGATGGAATTGTAGACCTAATTGACCCAAGATGAAATTTAGAGCCAGTATTTGGAGAAGATGCTCTCTTGGCAGCTTTCTGGATGCTGGCCACACGGTCAGGGCTGAAATGGGAACGGCTGAGTTGCAGAGCCTCTGAGTATCCATTTCTTTTTTTTTTTTTTTTTTTTTTTTTTGGTTTTTGGGCCACACCCTGTGACGCTCAGGGGTTACTCCTGGCTATGCGCTCAGAAGTTGCTCCTGGCTTCTTGGGGGACCATATGGGACGCTGGGGGATCGAACCGCGGTCCGTCCTAGGCTAGCACAGGCAAGGCAGGCACCTTACCTCCAGCGCCACCGCCCGGCCCCTCTGAGTATCCATTTCATCTGCTCTGTAACTGTGTGACTCTGGCTAGTTAACGCTTTGTACGATGCTATAATGTTGTTAACCATTTTCTAGATACAATAAGTGAATACTATAGTTGAAAAACAGTCTGGCAAGTGAGTTGCAGTTGTATGCCATACAGTAATATGTTGACTGTCTGAGCTTGACCTCACCTGTAGGTAAGTCCTGTTAACATTTTTTTTTTTTTTGGAAGCACCTAGTTGGTCGACTAATTGGCAAGCAGGGTCGCTATGTGAGTTTTCTGAAGCAAACATCGGGTGCCAAGATCTACATCTCAACCCTGCCGTACACGCAGAATGTCCAGATCTGCCATATAGAAGGTCAGTGGCAGCTGATGTTGTTATGTCTTCCCTAAAATTGAAACACTTTTGTTGTTGACTTTTAAGTCTTAATTGCATTCCTTTTGTAACCTACATCTATTAGAAACCCCTTTTATCTCAAGGTAACATTGAGGTCTGCGAATATAGTACAGGGGTTAAGACATTTGCCTTGCATGTAGCCAACCCTGGTACAGTCCACAGCATCACATATAGTCACCATGAGAATTGCCAGGAGTGACCTTAGCATAGAGCCAGAAGGAAGCACTGAATGTAGCCAAAGCAAAACAAAACATACAGTATTGAGTATCTTTCTGTGAGCCTTCATCTCCTGTTGTGGTGCTTGGAGAATCTCTGTGTCCTGTGAATGAGAGAAAATCCTTTATAAGGCTGCCTCTAGACCCACACGTAACCAGGAGAAGGGAGATGCATTTCCAGTGCCTTCTGTCTACATGGGCCCCTTCAGAGCATGAATATGGGTCCCCTCTGATCTTTTCACATCTGCCAGCTTCCTTCTGCATCCAAAATAGAGATCATTGGGAGGAGTCATCTTCCCAAAGGTTGAATATCTCAGACTTAAGTGCCTTCCTTTCCAAGGCCAAACTTAGCATGTAAGCACATGAAAGATGCATTTGAGGTCAGAACATGGCATGTAGAATGAAGTCTAGGTTTTAATTTGTTTATAATATACACAATGACAGTGCCTGTTTCTCTGCCCTGTTTTAGGCTCTCAGCACCATGTAGACAAAGCGCTGAACTTGATTGGGAAGAAGTTTAAGGAACTGAACCTCACCAATATCTATGCCCCCCCACTGCCTTCACTGCCACTGCCTTCTCTCCCCATGACTTCCTGGGTGAGTACCAAGGCTTTTTGGTGCTGCTTTTCCCCTAAACTGTCCTATAACAGAAGCTGACCTCTGTGGCTATGTTTTATAGGGTGGGGCTGGAGTGCTGGGAAGAAGCCAACAGCCTCTCCTGAAAGGACTGTTCTTTCCCTGCTCGCATCTCATGAGCAGCCTTTGTCTTTTCAAAGCTTCTGTCTAGGGCCCGGAGAGATAGCACAGTGGCGTTTGCCTTGCAAGCAGCCAATCCAGGACCAAAGGTGGTTGGTTCGAATCCCGGTGTCCCATATGGTCCCCCGTGCCTGCCAGGAGCTATATCTGAGCAGACAGCCAGGAGTAACCCCTGAGCACCGCCGGGTATGGCTCAAAAAACAAAAAAACAAAAAACAAAAAACAAAAAAAAAAGCTTCTGTCTAGAGAAGGTCATAATCCAGAAGATTTTGTGTGTGTGTGTGTGTGTGTGTGTGTGTGTGTGTGTGTGTGTGTGTGTGTGTGTGTGTGTGTGTCTGTCTGTCTGTCTGTCTGTCTGTCTTATCTTTCTATCTACATTGGCAGGGCATTCAAGCTGGATCTGAATCCAGGGTTATAGCTGCCACCTCAGATAGCATGTGGGGACCATCACTGGGCTGGTCTGGGGCTGTAATTGGTCAGAGTGTTTCTTGATCTTTGCTGATCTAGTAGGGCCTCATGTAGGATTCTCTTTCCTTAGCTCTTGGGCAGGAGGCTCCTAGTATAAAGCAAGATCAATTGGGGAGAGAATTTCATCCCCAGTTATTATTTGGAATGGCTTCTTGGTTTTAGTTTTTCTTCCCATAGGACTCCCTTGCTACCCCCCAACCCCTCCAAATTCTTCTACCTTTAGGGGTAGGAATGGAGTGTGTGTGTGTGTTGATTGAACCCAGTGTGTGTGTGTGTGTGTGTGTGTGTGTGTGTGTGTGTGTGTGTGTGTGTGTGTGTGTGTGTTGATTGAACCCAGGTTTTATGCATGAAAGGAAAGCTCTTCAATGCTGATTCACATCCCTTACCCTTATTCTTTTTTTTTTTTTTTGGTTTTTGGGCTACACCCGGTAACGCTCAGGGGTTACTCCTGGCTATGTGCTCAGAAGTTGCTCCTGGCTTGGGGGACCATATGGGACACCGGGGGATCGAACCGCGGTCCGTCCAAGGCTAGCGCAGGCAAGGCAGGCACCTTACCTTTAGCGCCACCGCCCGGCCCCTACCCTTATTCTTACTGGGTTTTGGCCTATATTCCATTGATGCAGGTTAAGGCTCTGTGCTCAGGGATTATTACTCCTGGAGGGCTCAGTGAAAATATTGGTTGTATCTACCACAGGTGAGCACCTTATCTGCTCTGTTCTCTCTGGCCTGTATTCTTTTTTTTTTTTTTTGGTTTTTGGGTCACACCTGACAGTGCTCAGGGGTTACTCCTGGCTCTCTACTCAGAGATGACTCCTGGCAGGCTCAGGGATGCTGAGATTTGAACCACCAACCTTCTGCATGCGAGATAAACACCTTACGTCCATGCTATCTCTCCAGCCCCATCTGGCCTGTATTTTTTATCTAAAAATATAGTTTTAGGGCCAGGGAGATAACATGGAGGTAGGGCATTTGCCTTGCATGCAAAAAGATGATGGTTCGAATCCTAGCATCCCATATGGTCTCCTGAGCCTGACAGGAACAATTTCTGATCTTAGAGCCAGGAGTAACCCCTGAGTGCTATCGGGTGTGACCCAAAAAGCAAAAAAAAAAAAAAAATTTTTTTTATTTTGGTTTTGGTTTATACTTGGCTATGATCAGGGGTTATTCCTGGCTCTGCAGTCAGCAATCACTACTGGTGGTGTTCAGGAGACTATACCAGGGATAAACCTGATTGGGTTGGCCAGTGCAAGTGCCATACCTGCTGTGTTCTCTCTACTCCCATCCCCTGTATTTATTTATTTATCATTATTATTATTTATTTATTTATTTATTTATTTATTTATTTTGGTTTTTGGGTCACACCCGGCATCACTCAGGGATTTCTCCTGGCTCTATGCTCAGAAATCGCTCCTGGCAGGTTCGGGGGACCATATGGGATGCTGGGATTCAAACCAATGACCTTCTGCATGAAAGGCAAATGCCTTACCTCCATGCTATCTCTCTGGCCTGTATTTATTTTTTAATTAAAAGAAAAATGCTTTAAGTTACTTGGCTCCACTATGACCTTTGTCTGGCTATACCTTCATTGAGCACTACCGGTGACCTGTCCTCTGTGTTGGTACCAAGGAGCTATGAATTGTAGTGTGGACAGAATACTTTGACTCGCTTTCTTCTGTTGGACTCTTTTGAACTCTGGGACTCGAGCTGATTCCAGATGTCTCAAATGTCAGTGCCAGGGGTGGAAGTCTATGCTTTGTCTCACTGGTAGAGGCTTTTGGGCAGGTATGGGTATAAATAGATTGCCTGCAGTATCCAAACTACCTAGATGTCTTTTCGAAGCCACCAAAATAGGGAGTCTTACCTTTTTCAGGCCTTCATGGAGATCTGCCCGCTGAGCAACACTATATCCAAACTTCAGAGTAGGGTAATTTGGGAAGACACCTGCCTTGTGAGTGTAGGGAGGAGTGAATAGGGCGCAGGCAACAGCAGACCTTTACCTTGACAATGGACTTGACTTCAGGCTGCTATTGTAGAGAGAGTCGGGGGAGAGCTGTCATATCATTGTGGCTAGGACTAGTCAGTGGGAGATCCAAGGAACTGTTGGGGGCTTGGGGCCTGCTTCCTTCTAAATTTGGGCTTCCTTGTTTTTAGAGGTTTTATTCCCATTTTTATCCCTAGGTCTTGGGTTTTGGGAAGACCTGGGGTTGGGGAGGTGAATTCTGGGAGATGGACCGGCCCTGGCTTGCTCAAAACCAGGTGCTTCATTCCCACATGGCTCTGAAGAGACTTTGTGCCCAGGCAGGGGTTGAGACACCTCATTACTGGTCATTACTGGAGATGATGCAGGTTGAGGGCCACAGTGGGTTCAGCACTTTGAGCAGATCAGCACCATGTAGGGGGAGGGGGGACACAAGCCCCAGGGCTCCTCCTGAGCATTCAATGGGCCTATTTCTTCTTTGCCTTCTCTGCAGCTGATGCTCCCCGATGGCATCATGGTGGAGGTCATTGTAGTCAACCAGGTCAATGCCGGGCACCTGTTTGTACAGCAGCACACACACCCGACCTTCCACGCCCTGCGCAATCTGGACCAGCAGATGTACCACTGCTACTCTCAACCCGGCATTCCCACCTTGCCTACCCCGGTGGAAAGTGAGTGCGCGCCCTGGGAGTGGAGAGAGAAGCTCGGGATTGGGGGTTGGGGGTCTTGACCAGAGAAGTGTATTCTGAGTGCCTCCAGTGAACAGCATCCCTGGACAGCATCCCTGAGTTGTTCTGGGCTGTTTCCTAGCAAGTGCAGGGTGCCATTTTGTCTGCCCGTTGATCCAGGAGGGATGGAGTTGGAATGTTTGGACACAGATTCAGGTGTCGCTCTACCATTTATGTGCTGAATGAGTTCACTGTTCACTTGTCCCATGAATTCAAGTTCTGTGTGTGCCAGATAGCCAATGCCATGGCACTAAGTGTATCAGACCTTTATGGTAGTTGAGTTCATCTCCATTAAGTCCAGGTGATCTGCCCAGTGACCTCCAGATAGGAGCTGGGAACCAACCCCAATCACTCTCTAGAGCTTGTCCTTTGTTACTATTAACTTATTGGACTTGTTAGTGGGTATCCAAGGTCAAAACATCTCCCCCGTCTTCACCCACTTAAGGACTTTCTGACCCGAGCTCCATTTCTACTCACCCACTCCCTCATACAAAGTTAACTAACTTTTAGGCAGATAGGAAACCTTTGACATTATTGTAGCCTTTTGCATGGGTTTTTTGTTTTTGTTTTTGTTTTGTTTTGTTTTAATTTATTTTATTTTATTTATTTTTTTGGTTTTTGGGCCACACCCGGCATTGCTCATGGGTTACTCCTGGCTGTCTGCTCAGAAATAGCTCCTGGCAGGCACAGGGGACCATATGGGACACCGGGATTTGAACCAACCACCTTTGGTCCTGGATGGGCTGCTTGCAAGGCAAACACTACTGTGCTATCTCTCCGGGCCCTTTTTTTTATTTTTTTTTTCCTCAGAGGAGTTCACTTGTATTTTGCCCCAGTTCATCAAAAAAGACCATACTGTAGGCTACAAGATAGCAGTGACAGGTCAGGGCACAGGGGCCTATTGAGTGCAGGGCCTTATACCACCTTGTCTGGTATAACTACTAAGAGAGCCGCTGGGTCACCTTATCCAGTGGTTCTACCTGCTCCTCTTACTGTTGTCCTAGCGTGTCATTAGTAGTCACCGGGCACCTGCTCTATGGCCCTGTAGGCTGCCCAGGGGAGAGTATTGGAGAGTATTCTCAGAACCTCGGACCAGGAATATGAGCCCGGGGCTGGAGAGATAGTATGGAGGTAGGGCATTTGCCTTGCAAGCAAAAGGATGGTGGTTCCAATCCCACCATCCCATGTGGTCCCCTGAGCCTGCCAGGAGCGATTTCTGAGCATAGAGCCAGGAGTAACCCCTGAACGCTGCCAGGTATGACCCAAAAACAAACACAAACAAACAAAAGAAATATGAGCCCATGCCCAGTATGTGCCAGCCTCTTGGTCCAGTCCACCTGTGCAGAAGCTTTGGGAACTGTTGACCTTTGCCTCTGAGGTTCAACAAGGAGACGGATGATATTGGGCAGGACTTACCATTTATTGCTTATTATTGGCCTCTCACTTTTCTCCCTGCAGTAACAGTCATCTGTGCGGCTCCTGGCGTGGATGGTGCCTGGTGGCGAGCCCAAGTGGTGGCCTCCTATGAGGAGACCAACGAGGTTGAGATTCGTTATGTGGACTATGGTGGCTATAAGAGAGTGAAAGTCGATGTGCTCCGGCAGATCCGGTGAGTCAGGACTACACACATATACACACACTCCCACACCCCACCACACATACACCCTGCACACACCTGCTGAGCAGGAGACTGCGATTTCAGCTTGGCTGGCTCAGTTTTCCCAAGCTTGGCATGTGGGTTAATGTTTCCTGTTGCTGCCTACTCTGTTTTAGAAGAGTCTCATAGGAACAAACTCCCTGCCTTGTCTCAGCCAAAGTGAACCAGAGAGAAGGCCTGTTGCATGGAAGTGTCATATGGCCAGAATGAAGCTGCTGTGGGAGCTGGATACAGGAGGCCTCTCAGGGCGGGGGCATGGCAGGTGTGGCTGGCTGGGCTGCCTGCATTTAGGCACATCTGGCTCTGTGGCCTGTTTGCCCATCCCTAGACCTCTCAAGTATCAGGCCTCAACCTGGGTGTTGGGTCAGGGAGCTAAGCCAGAGGTAAATAGCAGCCTAAAGTGCAGTTAGCCTTCAGGCCCAGGTTAAGCTTGTTCCCTTTTGGCCCTTCTAGGTCTGACTTTGTGACCCTGCCATTCCAGGGAGCTGAAGTCCTTCTGGACAGTGTGATGCCCCTGTCAGGTAACAAATGGGGAACTTGGCAGGGAGCAGTTGTTTAGACTAGGCTTTGCTATGTGGGAACTTCTCTTCTTCCTTAGAGGACTTAAGCAAATGTAGATTGCTGACTGAATGGATCTGGGGGGCAGACCACAATTTCTGCTCTTTTTATAACTCAGCTGTTATCCAGCTTGCTGGTCCTTGGGCTGTGCTTGTAGGTCCATAGTACGACACTATACCCAAGCTCTTCCCATATAGTTGTAAAGGCCAGATCTTCACAGCTGAGATTGGGACAGGCTTTGAGACCCTTGGCACTGCTCAACTGGGCCTTAGCTTTCCTGAACATGATGGAAACAAGGGATCAGTCACTCTGACCCTGATGTTGGAGGTTGTGAGTACATTATCAGAGGGATGGGAATTGGTATCTAATCCTGGAAAAGTTCCTGAGCCTTCATCCCAGCCTCCCTCTCTGGTGTAGGACTTGTTTTTCAGAGTAGGTGAGGGAGTTATTTGAACCCAGTGCTAAGCACATGGCTACTACTCTGGTTAGACACCAGTCCATCCACTCCCTGCTTCTCCATGCTTCTTCCTGTCTTACCCTTCTTACTAGTCTGGCGAAATGCAGAGGAGCATATTTAGTTGGAGTCATGCCCTGGGACAGTGGGCAAAGGTCTTGGCTTTGTTTTCTTTTACTACTCTTGTCTAACCTTCCTCTCCATTTCTGTGATAATTTGATCAGACCCAGTTGAAGTGTTACTTCCTTTATAAGATCTTTGTAAACCTGCTTCTCCCACTGCTTGCTATGGATGTGTTTTGTACATGACTATTATATTCTGACCAAGAGTGCTGCCTCAGTGCCCTGTCCACCAGAGAGTGGCTCTGTGGCCAGCCCTGGAAGCCCCTGAGCCCTTCAGCCCTCAGCATTTTCCTCTTGTGTTTCACAACACCTGCACTCTCTTAAGGTGCTGCCAATTCAATGAAGCACCTACAGTGCAATCAGCTCTCACTTAGATAGGAGACGTCTTCATTGAAGGCAGAATCTGTCCATTTGGTCTTCTCTTCTCCAGTGAGCAATATGTGGCACAGGGACCTGACTGTATCTGCTTGGAGTCTTGGGGAGTCCAGGGCTGTGACTTGTCATTGGAGGGTCTCCCAAATGATGTTGCCCCTGAAACATCAGCAGTTGTAATCTTATAAAACTGTATAAGTGACAAGATGGCTGGCTTTGGTGAGGGTCTAATGGCTGTTTGTCCTCCCTAAGATGATGACCACTTTTCACCGGAAGCTGATGCAGCTATGAGTGAGATGACGGGAAACACAGCACTGCTAGCTCAGGTATGTGCCTGGTGGATAGGAGGTCAGGGAAGGCTTGACAGGGAAGGTTGGGGGAAGCTTGACACAGGACCTTTCAGAGGAAGCGCTTACCTTATCAGTCAGAATCTGGGCTTTCTGAATGCCTTCCTGGAGCTAGGCCTTCACTTGGCTTGTGGTAGCTTTTGAAGAAGGAGTAGCTAATAAACATGCTTGGTGGTTTTTATTTTCCAGGTGACAAATTACAGTGCAACTGGTCTTCCTCTGATTCAGCTATGGAGTGTGGTTGGAGATGAAGTAAGTTCTGTCCCTTTCCTCCTAGGCTCCTGATTGGCAGTAATACATTGATTTGTAGCTGGTTCTGACATTTTTTTGTCTTGAGCTAATGAAAGAAAGGAAAAAGCGGGCCCGAAGAGATAGCACAGCTGTGTTTGCCTTGCAAGCAGCCGATCCAGGACCAAAGGTGGTTGGTTCGCTTCCCGGTGTCCTATATGGTCCCCCGTGCCTGCCAGGAGCTATTTCTGAGCAGACAGCCAGGAGTAACCCCTGAGCACCGCCGGGTGTGACCCAAAAACAAAAACAAAAACGAAAGGAAAAAGCTATGAGCCAGTGCATTCCAGGGGACACTTAAAGGTGTCTGTTCACATTTGTGGGTGGTGATGTTGTCATAACCCAGGGGGCTAGAGTCTAGGGGTGCTGCTAGACACTCTACATTATACAAGACAGACGCCCACAATGTTAGTGCATCTTCTGTAGATCTTCCTCAACTTATACTTGTTAGATTTTCTTTTTCCATTTCATGGTATTGAGGCTTATATTTCTTCATGCTCTTGACAAGCTTTTCCTCATGCCAACTGGACAATTAAGTGGAAGTCTTAGGTGTCATATTTTTACCTTTGGGTTAGTACTGTTGGCTGGGATGGCACTTGGGATTGTAAGAGGGAGAACACACATTGGATTGAGAAATAGTCCCTCCATGCCATGAACAAAGCTCTCAAAGGACTTTTCTTTTCTAGGTGGTGTTGATAAACCGGTCACTGGTGGAGCGAGGACTTGCCCAATGGGTAGACAGCTACTATGCAAGCCTTTGACTCCTGGTCCTTCACAGCCAATTCTTGTCTTTTTTGCACTGTTGAAATTGGGCTTGGCACTCAAGGCAAAGAATTTACATCATAATAACAAACGTTGTCCTCCCCAGAAAGTCCTTTTTTTTTTTTTAAAAGAAAAAAGAACAATAGTATATTGTAGTGATGTGGAGAAACTGTCTATGAGACAAGGAAGGAACAAGGGATGGTGTATTATAAGCCAGAGGGCTTTCCTGGTATTACAAACCAGTGGGTTTAAAGTGGTTCTAAGCTGTTGAGTGGAAGAAAAACTCCCACCCAGTTAGGTGTTCCATTTCCCCATGTAACCCAGTCTTCCCTCCCTTCCAACTTTCTTCCCCATTCAAAATAGATCAATTAACAAATAGGCCAAGGAATATGTTGCTTGCTTGAAAGTATTTCTTTTACTTGAAAAATCTTTCCTCAAGGAGCAAGACAAGATTAGTGACTGGTATTGATTTCCTGTTGAACTTACAAAAAATGAATTCATAGTATTTAACCAGTTTTTATAAACTTCATCAAGGTCTCTAAGAAGGCCGGCCTTTTAATCACACCTCTGGCCTTGGTCCATGGGGAAGGGAAACTATTATCTTGCCAAGCCTGATAGGTTGTAATTTGTAACCATTTTCTATTTGTGCAAACTGTAAATATATTTTAAAAAATGTAATATTTTGTACAAGATACACTGGAAAACAAAGGGAACTCAAAGACTTCATAGCACATGTCATCCTGAGCAGAAGTGATTTCTGCAGCATGCAGCTTCCCAGCTCAGCCCAGCCCGTCCTGCTGACTGAATAGGGTTGCCATGTGGTTATAACTTGTGATCCAGGGTGGGTTTTGGGTTTTTTTGTTTTCTTTTCTTTCTTTTTTTTCTCCCCCCTCCTGTACAAATTTGTTTAAAAAAAAAAAAAAAGGCAACTTGTTGAATTACCTTGCAGTGGTGTGTCTGATTCTTTTTTAGACTGGCTTCAGCATTGTGCTATTTAAAATAAGTAATTTAAAACTTATATAAATCTTCAACTTGTATACACTATAGCTTTGAGTCCGTTTTTTTCTATGGTGAAAAAATTGGGTGTGGGGTGGGGATCGGGGGCAGGGGATTTCAGCCAAAGGAGATCTGTGGAAATTTCCATCTGGCGTCTCATCCCTCTTTTTTTTTTTTTCCTTTTTTTTTTTTTTTTTTTTTTTTTTGGTTTTTGGGCCACACCCAGCGGTGCTCAGGGGTTACTCCTGGCTGTCTGCTCAGAAATAGCTCCTGGCAGGCTCGGGGGACCATATGGGACACCGGGATTCGAACCAACCACCTTTGGTCCTGGATCGGCTGCTTGCAAGGCAAACGCCGCTGTGCTATCTCTCCGGGCCCTCATCCCTCTTTTTGCTGTTCATGGTGGCAGCTGGACTTCCTTCTATTGAGATATTTGAATGTCTTGAGTTTTATTTCAAGAATCAATTTGATAAATTCCTTTTTGTTCATTCCCTTTTCTTTTTCATTTCAAAAGATAACTGAAGGGGGTAAAAAAAAAAGATAACTGAAAACCAATATAATTTCAATATATTCAATATGAAAATTGAGGTCTTTTGCCTAGCCTGTATGAGTAGTCTACATTTATTTAAGTCACAGCCCCCACTTCCAACTGCCTGGGGCTGCTGGACCTGGGAGCCAGGGCCCACTGGACCACACTTCCGGTCTTGGTCTCATGCAGGGTTGCAGGGGGTGGTGTGGAAGGGGCCAGCTCATGCACAGTGATGTCAGGCGATGTGAGGGGATCTGGGCTGCCCAGAGGTACTTCCTGCTACAAGGGCAGGTGAGCAGTATGCAGGCTGTGAAGGGAGGGGCAATGGAATGACTGGAGTAAGCCATGCTTGAGCAGCTCACTACGCAGTCCTGGATGCACACTGCAGGGTTCGTACCCAAGCCGTGCCCCCAGTCACCCCTCTCCCTTGTGAGCCTGAGCCTGGTGCCCTGGGAAGTGGAGTCAATGGTAGCACCAGTGCCTGAGAATGGGATGCTGGTGAAAGAGCCGATACTGGATCCTCCCCACAAGGGTGATATTGACATGAGGCTATTGTTATTGCCCACAGTCACTTCTGAACCTGCAGCCCCATTCACAGTCCTGCACTGTCCTGATGTCATTTACATTTGTGGGCAGTTTCTATTGTTGGATCCTCACAGCAGACAAATGGAGGTGGTGGTGGTGCTGGACGTCTAGAAAGTAACATGATGGTCAGTGATGAGAATGAAATGCTGGGCTGAAGCCTTGCATGTGGCTGTCCCCATCTAGTCCCACCCTGTGTAGGGAGAGTCTCCTGACCATTGCCAAAGAAACCAATTCCAAGAAATGCCCACTCAAACATGCCCGAATGCTGATTTCAGGGCCGAGATGAACCCTTCTCACTCTGGGTGACTGGGTGGCTCAGGGCCCCTTTATCCTGAAGAGGTGGAGTTCTCCCCTATAGAGGATCATCCCCCAAGTCCCACTCATGTTGCCTTTGAGCTCACTGAACCTTACAGGCACCCATTATCCTTGCATAGGTGCAGTTGAGGAGATGGAAATACACCTTATTCCTATTTTCCTCCACATCAGGTCAGGCAGTTTTACCAAAGCACAGCAGTGAGACAAGGTTCTGGAAAGGCTCTAGCTTATCCAGAGTGTGGCTCAGCCCACAGTGCTCTCTGCCCTCATATTCTCAGTGACAAAGGGGTATAGCACTTGTTAAAAGATAATAGAAGCCATAACACCGAGGTCCTGTTTTCCTCTTTCGGGACAGAGCTAACTTTGGGGCAGAGTGTTCACAAAGCTGCTGAAGTTTTTGTTTTTGTTTTGTTTTTGTTTTGTTTTTGAGCCACACCTGGGAATGCTCAGGGATCCACTCCTAGTGGATGGAATGTGGGAAATCAAACCCAGGCCAGCTGTGTACAAGGTAAGCACTCTACTGACTATACTATAGTTTTGGTCCCTGCTGAGAGATTGTTTGTTTGTTTTTTTGTTTTTGGGCCACACCCGGCGATGCTCAGGGGTTACTCCTGGCTGTCTGCTCAAAAATAGCTCCTGGCAGGCACAGGGGAACTATATGGGACACCGGGATTTGAACCAACCACCTTTGGTCCTGGATCGGCTGCTTGCAAGGCAAACACCCGCTGTGCTATCTCCCCGGGCCCCCTGCTGAGGGATTTTAAAAGTGGGAATCAGGAAGGTGGAGCCATATAGCACAGCAGCAGGGTGTTTGCATTGCATGCAGCCAACCATGACTGACCCAGGATTGGTTCCTGGCATCCAATATGGTCCCTGAGCCTGCCAGGAGCCAGAGCCAGGAATAACCCCTGAGGGCTGCCGGGTGTGGCCCCAAAACAAAAAAAAAAGTGGAAATCAGGAGATTCTGGTTGTAGGAAGGAGGTTTGAAGAGGTGGTCCTCAAGACATGACAAGCAGCAGTTCAGAATCTTTGAATTTGGGCGGGAGATGAGAAACTTTTTGGGGCTTTCCTGGTGTCTCAGGCCTTTATTTTTTCACAATTTTATTTTTGAGAATTTATCAACAAAGGTTAACAAGAGCTTGGGTTAGTCAGCACCTTTAGGGAAGAGATGAGAGGTTGGGAGCATGTCAGGAAGGCACATTGGAAGTTGCCTGAATACATGCTTCTCAGGTGACTGTGGATCTAGCTGTGGATTACTTATGCTGAAAAGTAGATTTTTTTTTTTTTTGGGTTTTTGGGCCACACCCCACGATGCTCAGGGGTTACTCCTGGCTGTCTGCTTAGAAATAGCTCCTGGCAGGCACGGGGGACCATATGGGACACCAGGATTCAAACCATCCACCTTAGGTCCTGGATCTGCTGCTTGCAAGGAAAACACCGCTGTGCTATCTCTCCGGGCCCTAGATTTTTTTTTTTTTTTTTGCTTGTTTGTTTTGGGACCTGGAGATGCAAAGCAGTTACTCTGAGATATTACTTCTGTCAGGGCTCAGAGTATCATGAGATGCTGGCAATCAAATCTGGCTGGCTGCATGCAAAGCAAGTGCCCTATCCACTACCTTCTCTCTGGCCTCAACATAAGATTTTTGAGGTTTTTTTTTTTTTAATTGTGAGGTTACAATCTGACAATGCTAGTGACCATATGTGAGCAGAGCTTAAACTGAAACTTTGCATTAACCATATTCCTGACCTTGAAAAAGTCTATTTTGACCATTTTAGTGTTGATCTTTTACAAACTCTTGAATGTTAAAATTTTTTGTTGGGGCCAGAGAGATGGTACAGTCATAGGGCATTTGCCTTGCACGCAGGGCAGATCTGGGTTCAATTTCCAGCATCCCATATGGTCTCCCAAGCCTGCCAGGACCTGAGCACAGAGACCAAGAGTCCCAGGGCCTTAGACTTGGAAGGCAGGTGCTCTCCTGCTGAGCCAACATTCCCTAGTCTTTACTGTTAATCTTATTGCTTTTATGGGAAAGAGGATTTAGAAACCTAGCACCAGCTTTCCAGATGTCTGTAATACAGCAGGTAAATTTTAAACATATTCTTTGAATTACTTCTGGGACATGGAACAAGAGCAAGTTTGAAATTTGCCAGAGAAGCAGATGCTGCAGATTTGACAATTTGCTTGATGTGCTTCTGAAGGGAGGGGAGATGCTGGGGCAGGAGGCTGGAGGTATTTGTTTTGTGACTAGTTTCCCTTGTGCCCCGGAATCCTGCAGGGTAGAGAGGGCTCAGCATGGAGGCAGGAGATTGGATTTATTGCATTACTTTTTCTCACTAGCTATACATGGGCATCACATAGCCCTCTTAGACTTGTGATAAAGCAAGCTTTATAATTAAGAGTTGTGGAGAGCTGTCAGAAACTGGACTAATTAATACAATAGATAGTGCTTGGGCCTCATGACAGCCCAGTGAGGCAGGCTTGATCTATCCCAGAGATAGGAATTAATGAGTTAAAAAAAAAAAACTATTGTTCCAGGCTAAGTTATCTTAACCACTGCCTCTGAACAATATGAGAATTGGTTGAAACTCTATTCATATTTCCAAATAAATGCCATATCAGTTAAAGCAGGGGTCTTCAAACTATGGCCCGTGGGCCACATACTGTATTTATTCCCATTTTGTTTCTTCACTTCTAAATAAGATATATGCAGTGTGCATAGAGATTTGTTCATAATTTTTGTTTTTACTATAATCTGGCCCTCCAACATTCTGAAGGACAGTTTAAAAAGTTTGAGGACCCCTGAGTTAAATAGATCAGCTCACAGAGATTTTTGGAATTTAAAGTGAAAAACATGGGGCCGGGTAGGTGGCGCTGGAGGTAAGGTGTCTGCCTTGCAAGCGCTAGCCAAGGAAGGACCGCGGTTCGATCCCCCCGGCGTCCCATATGGTCCCCCCCAAGCCAGGGGCGATTTCTGAACACATAGCCAGGAGTAACCCCTGAGCGTCAACCGGGTGTGGCCCAAAAACCAAAAAAAAAAAAAAAAAAAAAAAAAAGAAAAGAAAAAATAAAGTGAAAAACATACTATGATAGGAGTACTAGTTCTTTTACTTATATGAAAAATCAAGTTTTAAGTAATATAAATGAAGCCAGGAGAAATTTGTAGCTTTTTTATTTATTTTTTGTTTTTGATTTTGTTTTTGTTTTTGGGTCACACCTAGCAGTGCACAGGGGTTACTCCTGGCTCTAGGCTCAGAAATTGCTCCTGGCAGGCTCGGGGGACCATATGGGACGCCGGGATTGGAACTGATGTCCTTCTACATGCAAGGCAAACGCTCTACCTCCATGCCATCTCTCTGGCCCACTGTAGCATCTTTTATTTTTTTCTTGTTCTGGTTTTTTGGGCTGCTCATTGTTTACTCCTGGCTTTATGCTCAGGAATCACTGCTGGTGGGTCTCAGGGAACTATATGTGGTTCTGGGAATCAAAGCTGGATTGGCGAATTGCAAAGCATGTTTTTAACCTATTAATATTGTCTTATCTGTCCTGAAGCTTGTAGCTTTTTTTTCCTACAAAGTATTAACATTTATAATCTATGAGGACCATGATCTAAGAGGAAAACTATGTCTTCACTGGAAAATGTCAGAAAGAATAGGAAATAGAGACTCAATCTATTTCTATACCAATACTGTCCAGTAGAAATGCATTGTAAGGGGCTGGAGAGATAGCATGGAAGTAAGGCGTTTGCCTTGAATGCAGAAGGACAGTGGTTTGAATCCTGGCATCCCATATGGTCTCCCCCGAGCCTGCCAGGAGCAATTTCTGAGCCAGGAGTAACCCCTGAGCACTGCTGGGTGTGACCCAAAAACCAAAAAAAAAAAAAAAAAAAAAAAAAAAAAAGCATTGTAAGCCACATGCTTAATTTATATTTTTAGGATTCATAAAAGGAAAAAGAAAGATTAATTTTTAAATTGCTTGCAACCCAGTATAGTTTCAAATGTAAGGGGATTTGGAAACCTTAGTGGTATAATTTATAGTTTTTCATACTGAATCTTATTTGGTCTCTGGTGTTCGTTTATTTCCCTCTTTCAGTTTTTATTGGGGGGGGGATGGTGGTCATACATGCAGTGATGTTCAGGGCTTACTCCTGGATTTGCATTCAGGAATTATTATTCCTGGCGGGTGTCGGGACCATATGGGATGCTAGGGATCGAACCCCAATCAATTAAATATAAGGTAAAAACCCTAGTCTCTGTACTAGATAGAGCTCCAGCCCCACAGTCTGTCTTTTGAAACTAATTGTAACTCAGTAGCCATGGGTGGTCTGTGTCTGGAGAGTAGGAGACTAAATCATTCCTTGAGTTACTGTCATACCAATATTACTGCTTACAGATAAATGTCTTCTTATTCTGGATTTTTTTTTTTTTTTTTTTTTGGTTTTTGGGCCACAACCCCTGTGACGCTCAAGGGTTACTCCTGGCTATGCGCTCAGAAGTTGCTCCTGGCCTTCTTGGGGGACCATATGGGAAGCCGGGGGATCGAACCGCGGTCCGTCCTAGGCCTAGTGCAAGGCAAGGCAGGCACCTTACTCAGCGCCTCACGCCACCGCCCGGCCCCCCTCTGGATTTATTTTTCTAGGTGAAATTGATGAATGTTTTGAGAATCTAATCTTTATAATTTCATTGGCATTTTAGAAAATGCACAATGATGTTTGGTATAGAATTGTGTGTGATTTATAAAACCCAACTCTAGATTATTCAGATCTACTTTCTTTACTTCTCCCTCTGCACTCTTTAGTATTGTCTGTTCATCTCGACAGTACATTACATGATTCTGCATTGTTATGTTTTCCTGTTCTTATCAGCTTCTTTAGTATTCAATATATGTTATTTTTTTGGAAACCCAAAAAGGCAGATGGTATTTTCTTATCATTATAAAGTACCTGATATATATATAAAATACCTTATCCATCCATATATATATATATATTGCTTCATTTTATTCCTGCTTCCTTTGATTTTTTTCTTTCGATTTTCAGGTGGGTGGTACGTAAAGGACATTTAATTAACATATTTTAATGAAGCAAGGTTGCTTTATTGAATGAAACTTGCTTAGAAAGGTGGGGGGGGCAGAGCAATAGCACAGTGGTAGGGCATTTATCTTGCACACGGTTGATCCAGGACGGACCTTGTTTCGAACCCCCGGCATCCCATATGTTTCTCAGAGCCAGGAGTGATTTCTGAGCACATAGCCAGGAGTAACCCCTGAGTGTCACAGGGTGTGGCCCCCCCCAAAAAAAAAAGTTGTGAGGGAAGAGATAGAGGGGAAATATGTGTTCAAGAGAGGACACAGGCTTCTTCGGAGTAGAAAGAAGCAAGCAAAGAAATTAGAGAAAAGCAAGCAAGATATGTGTTCAAGGGAGAACACAGGCTTGAAGGGCAACCCTGAATAAAAATTTTGTTTTTATCTTTGGGTCACACCCAGCAGTACTCAGGGATTGCTCTTGGCTTTGCACTTTAAAATTACGCATGGTGGACCCGGAGAGATAGCACAGCAGCGTTGTCCTTGCTTGCAAGCAGCCGATCCAGGACCAAAGGTGGTTGGTTCGAATCCCGGTGTCCCATATGGTCCCCCGTGCCTGCCAGGAGCTATTTCTGAGCCAGACAGCAGGACTAACCCCTGAGCACGCCGGGTGTGGCCCAAAAACCAAAAAAAAAAAAAATTACGCATGGCAAGGGCTGGAGTGATAGCACAGTGGGAGGCTTTGCATGCAGCTGACCTGGGTTCTATTCCCAGCATCCGAGCCTGCCAGGAGCGATGTCTGAGTGCAAAGCCAGGAGTAACCCATCCCTGAGCGTTGTCAAGTGTGGCCCCAAAACAAAACAAAACAAAACAAAACAAAAACACTAAAAACAAGAATTACTTGTGGCAGTTCTTGAAGGACTATATGGGATATTGGGGATTGAACCTGGGTCGAGGATATGTAGGGCAAGTACCTTATCCATCCTGAAATTATTTTAGGGGGGGAAGCACACCCAGCGACATTCAGGGATTGATCCTGGCTCTTCACTCAAAAATCGCTCCTGGCAGGCTCAGGGGACCATATGGGATGCTGAGAATTGAACCAAGGTCCTTCCTAGATCAGTCACTTGCAAGGCAAATGCCCTACCACTGTGCAATTGCTCTGGCCCCTGTATTATACTTTTTTGGGGGGCCACACCTGGTGACACTCAGGGATTACTCCTAGCTATGTGCTCAGAAATTGCTACTGGCTTGGGGGACCATATGGGACGCCAGGGGATCGAACTGCTATCTGTCCTAGGCTAGTGCTGGCAAGGCAGACGCCTTACCGCTCCATACCACTGCTCTGTCCTCTCTGAATTATTTTTTTATCTTTTTTTTTTTTTTTTTTGGTTTTTGGGTCACACCCAGCAGCGTTCAGGGGTTACTCCTGGCTCTATGCTCAGACATCGCTCCTGGAAGGCTCAGGGGACCATATGGGATGCTGGGATTCGAATCCCTGACCTTCTGCATGAAAGGCAAATGCCTTACCTCCATACTATCTCTCTGGCCTCTGAATTATTTTTTTAAAGAAATTTGCTCTGGGGCTGAGAGATAGCACAGTGGTAGAGCATTTGCCTTGCATGCGACTGACTCGGGAAGGATCGGTTCAATTCCTGGCATCCCATATGGTCCCCCAGCCTGCCAGGGGCAATTTCTGAGTGCAGAGTATGGAGTAATCCCTGAACATCACTGAGTGTGGCCCAACAACCAACCATCCAATAAATAAATTTAAAACAAATAAATGTGCTCTATCTGGTTTTTCACCCATATTGTGTGGTACTCAGAGGCTACACCTGGCTCAGTGGTTCAGTGCCCGGGTGTCCTGGTGATTGGTGTGCTTCAGAACCATGAGGGGCCAGGCATCAAATTCAGACTTTTCACATGCAAAGCATGTACTTCCATCCTTTGAAGTTTTTTTCCCCAGCCCTAGACTATCTCTTGCTATACTGTTTGCCATTTTCATTTTTCTGTTATTTTTTTTTTGTTTGTTTTTAGCTTTTGGGCCACACCCGGTAACTCTCGGGTTACTCCTGGCTCTGCACTCAGAAATCGCTCCTGGCTTGGGGGATCATATGGGACACCGGGGATCTAACCAGATCATCCTGGATCAGCTGTGTGCAAGGCAGATGCCATACTGCTGCACTATTTCTCTGGCCCCTCTATTACATTTTTTAAAATAAATTATCTTTATTTAAACACTGTGATTACAAAATAATTGTAGTTGTATGATTACAGTCATGTAAAGAACACCCCCCTTCACCAGTGCAGGATTCCCACCACCAATTTCCCGGATCTACCTACTCCCCACCTCACCCACACCTGTACTCGAGACAGGCTTTCTTTTTCCCTCATTCATTCACATTGTTATGATAGTTTTCAGTGTAGTTATTTCTCTAACTGCACTTATCTCTCTATGTAATGAGCTTCATGTCATGAGCTGCACCTACATGAGAAAATGGGGGGAAATAAGGGTTGGGACTGAGGTAGTAAAATATTTGAAATGAGATTTGTAGGGCAGTATCAAGGTCACAATACAAGATGGATGTTATGGATATATAAAATATATGCATACAATATTATCAATAGGAAAACAAGGAGAAAAAAATTCCAGTGACTGTCCCAACATAAACCAGTGCTGGAATGGCCCGCCCTCCTCCCAAAGCACATTCCCATTAGTGTAGGGAGAGGTAGGGGGGAAGCCTGAGGACCCCTAAGAGTCCACCTGAACCCACTTCTGGCCATCTGAGCTGACACCCAGGGAAGGCCTGGAGTCAGGGGAAAAAGACAAGAATGGCTGGGGGCCTGCCAAGCCCCCCGGCACTCCCCAGGCCAGGGAGAAGGGCTCCGGTATGGGGCCTCCCCAAACCCCATACCTGGCAAGAGCTGGTCTCCAGAATCAAAGAGGAAACCGGAGGCCAGATGTCTGCCCGCCCTCCTCCCCATGCATCTCCCCCCTGGAGTGTGGAGGGAAGGGGGAAGCCTGAGGACCCCTAAGAGTCCACCTGAACCCACTTATGGCCATCTGAGCTGGCACCCAGGGAAGGCCTGGAGTCGGGAAAAAGACAAGGATGACCGGGGGGCTGCCAAGCCTCCTAGCACTCCCCAGGCCAGGGAGAAGGGCTCCGGTATGGGGCCACCCCAAACCCCATACCTGGCAAGAACTGGTCTCCAGAATCAAAGAGGAAACCGGAAGCCAGATGTTTGCTCGCCCTCCTCCCCATGCACCTCCCCTCCTATTATATTTTTTAATTATTTTGATTTGCAATATTGCTAGTGCTAAGGTTTCATACATAGTTATCCCAACCTTATGTACTTCATTAAACTGTCCACCACTATCCCCTGCTTCTGCTCAGTTCTGTATATCAGTTCACAGATCCAATTGCTTTGAGCCATTTATTATTATTCCCTTGTTGATTTTAGACCACATTTGAGGGAGATCATTCTGTATCTGTTCCCCTCCTGACTGAGCCAAGTCACATAATGGCAATTTATCATGTAGTAGCAAATTGCATGATTTTGCCTTATAACTGAGTAGTATCCCATTATGTATACCAAACTACATCATAGTTTCTTTTTCTAGTCCTTGGGCACTTGGGTTGTTTCCATGTTAGGATATTGTGAACAAGGATGCAGTGGACATAGGAACACAATGACTTATCTTTGAGAATGATGTCAGAACTGTGATTGATGGGTCATATGAAGGTTCAGTTCTTAGTTTTTTTAGTATTCATATTGTTTTCCCATAAGGTTGACCCAGGCAACATTTCCTCTAATAGTGAATGAGGGTCCTTTTGCCTTTATATCTGGGAACACTGGCTGTTCTCTTTCTTTCTGATGTATTCCAGTTTAACTGATGTGATGTGTTTTGAAAACGATGAAACAGCTTTTGGCCATCTATATGTCTTTTTCAAGGAAGTTTCTGCTTATCTCTTCTCCCCACTTTTGGATATGGTTGAATGTTGGTTCTCTGTTTTATTTTTCTTTTGTTTAACATTTACAAGTGCTTATATATCTTCGATATTAACCCTTTTCTAAATGAATGGTTGGCAAATAGTTTCTCCCAGTCTATGGTGTGTATTTTTATTCTGGTTATTTCTTTTACAGTGTAGAAGTGTCTTCATTTGGTGTAATAACATTTGTTTATCTTTGCTTTGTGGGTTTTTTCTTTCCTCATTACTTGCTTGATTAAAAGTTTTCCCTATAGTGAATTTAGCTTTCAACATCTTGTTTCTATGCTGTTAGTTAGCTTAAATTATATTTCTCTCAATTTTATATGCAGAAGGTCTCTTTTCTCCTCCCAAGTGTTTATACCAGTATTTTCCAGTCACTGGTCCACAGGCGTAGAAAGGTTAAATACCACTGGTCTATCTCCTTGGTTATTATTGCTGGTCCATGGACAGGTATGTAGAATAGGTGCCAATCTGCAGGTAAAAAGGTTAAAACACTTATTTATACTTAAATTCTCTTGTGTCCTCAGATTTAAAAGAATTGCATAGCTTTTTTGGGGGATTGGGTGGGCCATACTCAGCAGTACTTAGAGCTTATTCTGTGCTCAAGAATGATTCCTGGGGCCTGGAGAGATAGCACAGCGGCGTTTGCCTTGCAAGCAGCTGATCTAGGACCAAAGGTGGTTGGTTTGAATCCCGGTGTCCCATATGGTCCCCCGTGCTATTTCTGAGCAGACAGCCAGGAGTAACCCCTGAGCACTGCCGGGTGTGGCCCAAAAGCCAAAAAAAAAAAAAAAAAAAGAATGATTCCTGGGGGCGGAGAGATAGCATGGAGGTAAGGCGTTTGCCTTTCATGCAGAAGGTTATTGGTTCAAATCCCGTATCCCATATGGTCCCCTGAGCCTGCCAGGAGGGATTTCTGAGCGTAGAGCCAGGAGTAACCCCTGAGTGCAGCTGGGTGTGATCCAAAACAAACAAACAAACAAACAAACAAAAACAAGAATGATTCTGGAAATAAATGCTTGCAGGATCCTATCAGTTACTGGAGATCAAATTGGAGTCTGCTACATGCAAGACAAGTGCCTTACTGCTAAATTTGCATAACTTCATACAATTTTTATTTACTTTTTTTTTTTTTTTTTTTTTTGGTTTTTGGGGCACACAGCAGCGCTCAGGGATTCCTCCTGGCTCTACGCTGAGAAATCGCTCCTGGCAGGCTCGGGGGACCATATGGGATGCCGGTATTCGAACTGCTGACCTGCATGAAAGGCAAACGCCTTACCTTCATGCTATCTCTCTGGCCCCTTATGTACTTATTTTTATTATTTTTAGTTACAATGAATTACAGAGTTACAAAGTTTTTTATTAAGTTTTAGGCTTAAGCTATTCTAACACCAATCCTTTAACAGTATCCACTTCCCTACTTCACTGTACCAATGTCTCCAGTTGCTTTTTTGTTTTTCGTTTTTGGGCTACACTCGGGGGCACTTGGGTTACTCCTGGCTCTGCTTTCAGAAATCGCTTCTGGCAGGCTCTGGAAACTATATGGGATGCCAAGGATTGAACCCAGGTTCATCCCGAGTCGGCCACATGCAAGGCAAATGCCCTACTGCTGTGCTTGCTATCGCTCCGGCCCCCAATGTATCTAGTTTCCCTGCCACCTCCCAGCCTTTTCCCCTCTACCACTCACCTTATGTTCCCTTCCCTAATTTATTCACAGCAGTCCAATTCAGTGGCAAGCTTCCAACTGAAGAACAGTTCTGATCTTTGTTTCTACTGATTTTGGAGTTTTATTTTATGCTATTACCTTAAAAAGTTGGTTTTTTGTTGTTTATTTTTGGGTCACACCCAGCAGCGTTCAGGGTTATGCTGGCTTTATGCTCAGAAATCGCTCTTGGCAGCTTCAGGGGATCATATGGGATGCCGGGATTTGCATGCAAGACAAACGCTCTACCTTCATGCTATCTCTCTGGCCCCTGTTTGGTTTCTTTGGACCACACCTGGCAGTGCTCAGGTGTTACTCCTGACTCTATACTCAGGGATAATTCCTGTCAGTGCTCAGTGAACCATATGGGATATTGGGGATTGAACCTGGGTCTACCACATGCAAGGCCTTACCTGCCATGCTATCACTCTGGCCCCTCTTACAAAGGTTTTTGTTTTTTATCCCATATATGAGAGATCATTCTGTTTCTGTTCATCTTCCTCTGACTAATTTCACTCAATGTGATACTTACCCCAGATCCATCCATGTAATAGCAAATTGTATGACTTTATCTTTTTTTATTGTCGAATAATTTACTATTGTATAGATATAACACAGTTTCTTTATCCACTCATCTGTTCTTGGGCACTTGGGTTGTTTCCTGATTCACTATAGGCCCTATCAAAATACCAATGCATTTTAAGGGCACACAGTACAAGCAATTCTAAACATTTATATGGAACACTAAGAGCCCAAATATCCTAAACTACATGGAGAAAACTGGAAGTACCAAACTCCCTGACTTCAAACTATATTACAATGTAATAGTATTGGGGCCGGTGAGGTGGCGCTAGAGGTAAGGTGTCTGCCTTGCAAGCACTAGCCAAAGAAGGACTGCGGTTCGATCCCCAGCATCCCATATGGTCCCCCCAAGCCAGGGGCATTTTCTGAGCACTTAGCCAGGAGTAACCCCTGAGCATCAAACGGGTGTGGCCGAAAAAAACAACAACAATGTAATAGTATTAAAACTGTTTGGTATTAGAAAAAAAAATAGGCACAAAGTCCTGAAACACATATAAACTCACAGATAGGTGAACATAAAGTATATGATAAAATAAGCATTTGGGGGCAGAGAGATAGCATGGAGGTAAGGCATTTGCCTTGCGTGCAGAAGGACGATGGTTCGAATCCTGGCATCCCCTATGGTCCCACGAGCCTGCCAGGGGCAATTTCTGAGCACAAAGCCAGGAGTAATCCCTGAGTGCTGCTGGGTGTGACCCCCCCACCAAAAAAAAAATAAGCATCTGATTTTGAATAGTGTTGGAAAACAGGACCACCAACTAAAAAAAAAAAAAAAAGAGGAAGCTTGGTTCTATTTAATACCATACACAGAAATTATACCAAAATGAAAAAAAAATTTATATGTCAAACCTTAAGCCATACAACAGAAGAAAATGTAGGTGATCTACTCTAGGTTCTCACCATCAAAGAAGTATATTCAGAGGTTGAACTACATCTGCATGGAAAACAAAAAGCAAGAACAAATGGAATTGGGCCCAGAGAGATAGCACAGTGGTGTTTGCTTTGCAAGCAGCCAATCCAGGACCTAAGGTGGTTGGTTCGAATCCTGGTGTCCCATATGGTCTCCTGTGCCTGCCAGGAGCTATTTCTGAGCAGACAGTCAGGAGTAACCCCTGAGCACTGCCGGGTGTGGCCCAAAAACCAAAAAAAAAAAAAAAAGAGTAAAAAAAAAAAAAAGAACAAATGGAATTATATCAAATTATAAAGCTTTTACACAGCAAAAGAATTTACCACAAAAACAAAAGGCCACCTAGCAACTGAGAAAAGGTGTATGCATGTCATACATCTGACAAGAGCTAAATAACAATGTAGAGAAGTCATATAACTACACTCACAAGCAAAATAAATAGAAATGCACTAATAGACACATCTCCAAAGATAGCCCCAGAAATAGTTTTTATTTGTTTGTGAGCTACAGCCAGCTCTACTCAGGGCTTACTTCTGGCTGTGCATTCAGGCATCACTCCTGACGGTGCTTGACATACCATATTAGGTGTAAAGGATTGAACCCAGATCTACTGCATGCAAGGCAAGAGCCTCACCCTCTGTACGTCTCTGGCTCCATCACAAAAACATTTTTAAAATGCACAATGCTTGGGGCCGGAGTGATAGCCCAGCGGTAAGGCATTTGCCTTGCATATGGCCAACACAGAACGGACCCTGGTTTTACCCTGGTTTGGACCCCTGCATCCCATATGGTCCCCTGACCCTGCCAGGAGCAACTTCTGAGCACAGAGTCAGGAGTAACCCCTGAGCGCTGCCGGGTGTGACAAAATTGCAGTGAGATACCACCTCACACCTATAAGACTGGCCTATTAGATTGGGGTCAGAAATATAGTACAAAAAAAGCAAGATACTTGCTTTGCATGCAGCTAACCCTGGTTTGAAGTCTGGCCCTACATATGGTTCCCTAAGCACTGCCAAGGGCAATCCCTGACCATAAAGCTAGGAGTCAACCTTGAACAAAGCTGAGTGTGGCCCAGCCTAATTCCCACCCCTGAAAAATAAAAGATTAGAAACAAGTGTGGGCATGGATATGGAGAAAAAATGAACATGCTATACTGCTGTGAATGTAAATTGGCGTGACCCTATGGAAAATGGTATGGAGATTTCATAAAAACAAAAATAATCCAGCAGTGCCACTCATAGGCATTTATCTGATGGATATGAAAACACAAATTCAAAAGGATATTTTCACAGACCTAAATCCCATGAGTAGATGAGTAGATAAATAAAACTGGTATACAGAATACAAGAAAAATCATTACTTGGGGGTAAGATATAAAACTTAAAAATTATGGTCAGAGAAATCCTTGGATGGTTTTATTTTTAAGTAGAATATGAATTCCCAGAGCATACAAAACTAGCCTGTAGACTCAATGTATAACATGGTGTTGACCAGAAGGGAAAAGAAACTGATGGCACTAGGAAAAGTGAGAGTTTTTTGGTTTGAGAGGGCACTATAAACATATTCAATTACAAAAATGAAACTTAAACCTTGAAATTCCATGGCATTGTAAATCAATTATGTCAATGAACAAACTTAAAGATAATTATGAACTCAGTAAAGTAGTAGGATATAAAATTAGTAAGTTTCTTGCATTTCTAGATATACAAAAAGAGAATCAAGGAAATAATTCTATTTACAATTATGAAAAAAGATAATCTGAAAGTAATTAGAACAAAGGTGTACTCTCATATATATACAGATGTATTAAATATAGTGAAATCTATGCCATTGCCTAAAAGAAATAAAAATACTTTTTAAAACTGGAGAGGTAGAAACATTATTAAAGTGGCCATCTTTTTATGAAGCTCACTACAAAGAGTGGTGAGTATAGTTAGAAAAATAACTACACTAACAACTCAATGTTAATTAGTGAGAGAAGTAGAATGCCTATCTCGAATACAGGCAGGGGGTAGGGGAGGAGGGGACATTGGTGGTAGGAATATTGCACTGGTGAAGGGAGGGTGTTCTTTGTAGAACTGAAACCCAACCACAATCATGTTTTTAATCACCATGTTTAAATAAAGATAGTATTAAAAAAAAAAGTGGCCATCTTGGGCCAGAGAGATAACTCAAAGGAATGAATACCTGCTTTGCATGCAAGAGGACCAAGTTTGATCCTTGACATGACATAATCCCCCAAGCACTGCCAGGAGTGATCCCCAAATATGTAACCTAGAGTAATGCCTGAGCACCACAATGTGTAGCCTAAAAAAAAATACAAATAATAAAATAATATAAATGCCTCTTGCATGGCATAGATTTCTTCTATTGTTTTGGAAGTACACCTGGTGTTGCTCAGGACTTATTCCTGCCTCTGTGCTCAGGGATCGCTGCTAATGGGGTTTAGGGGACCATGCATGGTACTGGCTATGCTATTGCTCTGGCTTATCAGTTATTTTGTTAGTCCTGGCAGTGCTCTGAAAACCATATAAGATACCAGGTCTGCCAGGTGCAAGGCAAATCCCTTATCTGTTGTGCTATTTCTCCGGTTCCATATTCAGCATTTTTTGAAATTATGAATGTTGAATTTTTATTGTAAATGATGAACTCAGTTTACTTTTTCCATTCATTGCCGCTGTCATGTAGTCCTCATCATTTTGACTATGTGTGTAACATTCACTGACTTGTGTATGCTGAACCTCACATCAGCCATTGCACCCCCCATCCTTGTATCTCTTTTTTTCCGAGGAGGGGCACACCCAGCATTGCTCAGGGGTTACTTCTGGCTCTGCGTTCAGAAATCACCTGTGGCAGGCGTGGGGGACCTTATGGAATACAGGAGATCGAATCTGGGTTCGTCCCGGGTCATCTGCATGTAAGGCAAATACCCTATCGCTGTGTTATCACTCTGGCCCCCCATCCTTGTATCTCTGCAATAAATCTCTCTTGAGTACCATGAATGAGTCTCTTGACATTTGGTTGGATTTGATTTGTCAAATTTTAGTTGTGGACATTTGCATCCATTTTATCAGAGATAGCAATCTTTACTTTTATTTCTTCATGCTATTCTTTTCTGATTTGGAAATTGGTGATATTGGCCTCAGGACTTATTTGTGTCTTTGCACTTAGGGATCACCCCTGGCAGGCTTTGGGAATCATATGGGATGCTGAGGGCTGAGCTTGGGTGGGCCATATGCAAGGAAAGCGCCCTACGTGCTGTATTACCTCACCAGCATGAATTTGTTCTTGCTTTTAAATCTCTTGCTCTTAAAACTTGGGCAATTTGTTTTTCACTTTTAATAGACATATGCCGTGCTCTAGCCTGGGAAAAGATGGGGTACTTATCTCTCTTGTGGACTTAGCCGTCTGGATGTGCTCAGGACCATGTTTTGGTTTAATTGTGTAGCGGAGTGGCTGTTATTGCTGTTTATTTCTGGCCTTTGGTCTTAGTTCTGCCCTGTGGCAGGCGATTAAAAGGAGATCATTTAACTTCATTAAAAGCTTATCTTAAAAAAAAAAAAAAAAAAAGAGGCCCAGAGATATATCACAGCGGCGTTTGCCTTGCAAGCAGCCAATCCAGGACCAAAGGTGGTTGGTTTGAATCCCAGTGTCCCATATGGTCCCCTGTGCCTGCCAGGAGCAATTTCTGAGCAGACAGCCAGGAGTAACCCCTGAGCACCGCCCGGTGTGGCCCAAAAACCGAAAAAGAAGAAGAAGAGGAAGAGGAGGAGGAGGAGGAGGAAGAGGAGGAGGAGAAGGAGAAGGTGAAGGAGAGTGGGCCCGGAGAGATAACACAGCGGTGTTTGCCTTGCAAACAGCCTATCCAGGACCTAAGGTGGTTGGTTCGAATCCCAGTGTCCCATATGGTCCCTCATGCCTGCCAGGAGCTGTTTCTAAGCAGACAGAGCCAGGAGTAACCCCTGAGCACTGCCGGGTGTGGCCCAAAAACCAAAAAAAAAATGAGGAAAGAAAGAAAGGCAGAGCTCCAGAAAGTAAATATATTCCTCACAAACCTTGATTCTTGGTTGGGATATTTTTCAGTCCTGCCATTTTCCTGGCATAGACTTACTGCCACTATGAACTTGGACCACTAGATGGTGCCACAGCACAAGTTTCTAGAAGTTTTTCCTCCTTTCACCAGTTGTCTTTAAACAGTTGTCCTGGACTGGCTTTCCTAAGTTCTTCCTTGAACACTTATCTCACTTACTTGTCTCTATGTTTCTTTGTGGGCTATTTCCATTCTGGAGAAGCCTATGGTTCTCTTCGGAACATGCACTTCTCCTCCTCTCACCCTTACATCTTTCTAAATAAGTTTCAATAAAAACTACCCGGCTTCCACCATTTTGCCACCTCCTGAAATTCTTTTCCTCAGAGAAAGGTGATGGACCCACAATGCCTGTGCTGAGCTTATGACCTAGGCCAGGCATTTCCCGAGCCCTGGTGGATTGGAGCAGAGTGGTAGAAGCACTCTTTGCTCTAGTCCATCTCCTTTGCTCTCCACTTTAAGTGCCACCAGCAAAAAAGCCAACAAGAAGCAGCAGACACCCCACCCAAGCAAGCATGCCTTCCTGAGGTCTCTGGCATAGGACGGACCATCTCCTCATTCCCTCATGGCAGAGGAAAAAGACAGAGTTTTGTGGTGGTTTTGTTGCTTTCTGATGCCAGGGATTGAGCCCAGGACTCACATAGGCAAGGTTTGTGCTCTGTCACTGAACCTGCATCCCAGGTTCACATCCCCAAGAAAGATGCAACTAGTGTGGCATTTCTATTGTTTGTATGTTATAACTGCTAACTCTGTATCTTTTATATAGCTTGTGTAAGCATAGATAAGTCCAGTATCTGGAGACTCCCTGTCCTCTGCTTTTCCATCCACAGAAATGCTTCAGGAGTTTCCAACTAGAAGGGAAATAAAAGAAAGAAATAGAAAGAAAGGAAATAAACAGTTGTCCAAGTAGACTGGTTGTTTGTTTTTATTTTTGCTTTATGGGCCATACCCTGTGACGCTCAGGGGTTACTCCTGGCTATGTGCTCAGAAATTGCTCCTGGCTCAGGGACCATATGGGACACCAGAGATCGAACCAGGTTCATCCTGGATCAGCCGCGTGCAAGGCAAACACCCTATCGCTGTGCTATCACTCTGGGCCCCAAGTAGATTGTTATTCTCAGAATTTACTAGAAAGGGAAGTTCTTGGATTCTCTTCCCACCTAAAGAATCAGACCCTTTTGCTGAGCATAGTGAGTGGGCTGTCCTGGTACACACCAGTGTCTGATGGTCACTGTCCAGAACTTTCTCTAGGGTAGCTTGGGCAGATGTGGGTGGAAAGTCAAAGGATGGAGGGACTTCCTGGGAGGGGAAGTGGGTATGGAAGGTTGAAGGCCATGGAGCAGGAGTGATTCCATGTCCCATGTGGACAGGGAGCCATGTAGGAAAAAGAGCCTGGGTGTGAGTGAGTCCATTTCTATTTAGGCAAAGCCTGTCCAGTGGTGTCCACTAGATGGGGGTCAGGGAGTTGACCATTGAAACTGACTTTAGATAAAAGGCTTGAAGAGGACACAGGACACAGTTAAGACCAACTGACAAAGTACTGCCAGGAGCCTGGGCCAGTCTATGTCCCTTCCAGAGTAATTTATCTTTGCCCCTTCTGAAATTTCACCAAAGCCCCGGTGTTAATGGACTAAAATCTTGCAGCTTTCCCAAGACGACCAAGGCAAATGGATGTTGAGAAATAAGAAGCAGCTTGAGACTAGGTGGGAAAACCACCAGTGAATTAAAATCTTATTTCCATCTTTTCAATCTTATCAGTATCCTGAGGGGAGGCCAGTGCCAGAATGAATTCATATCTTTTTTTTTTTTTTTTTTTTTTTTGACAGAGACAAAAATTCCTTTTGTAAGTGGCTACTGAACCTTCAGAGGGGCAATGCATCATCAAATAAATTTTTTCAGCTAAGATGTATACAGTTTAGTTTGATTTATTTTTGATGTCAGAAACAAAATGGAAAGTTAGCACTTTAAAAATGAACGTGGCTGACTGAATAAATAAATAATATGCTCTTGGCTAGAACCTGCCAGTGGCTCCTTAATTGCCCATTGATTCTTTAATTCTCTGCACTTTAACATCGAGAAAATTAAGAGGCCACAGAGCATGGAGATGTCTTTTGTTAAACAAATGAAGAAAGGTGTGGTTCTTCCAGCGGCTTTCCTAGGAGTTTGGAGGCTGTAGGCAGAGAAGTCTAGGAGGAAGAGGATGGGGGGGTGGGCAGGCACCCCAGGTGCTTTTCCTTGGAGCTTGGAAGACAGGCACCTTGTTTTTTTCCACATATGAATATTTATGGCATGTCCACAGCCCTGAAAACATATAGAACATGGAGCAACTTAGCACCAGGGACATGGGGCCTCCCTCCTGTCATTTGTGAGGGGAAGGTGTGTGTCTAGAGGTGACCCATGTAGGCTCCCTGCAGAAGAGGACGTTGTTGTCTGGGCAGATCCTCTCACAGAGTTTTTCTTGACTGTGTCAAGTCAAAATTTCTTTTAGGAAAGAGTAACTCCTGACACGATCCTTTCTTGCCTGTTTCTGGTGGGGTATGTTTTGAGGCAGTGGGGCACATCAGCCTTTCTCTGCCTTCTACTATCAAAGAGGCTTGCAGAACCCATAGGCCCACAGAGCTTCATGGCTCTTCACCTCCAGAATTCCATTCTAGATGTTGCAAATGGTGCTCATGTCTGGTTCCCTCCTCTCAGTATCTCTCCTAGGACTGCCTTGCTTCTTGCTAGAAGGGCTCTCTAGGACCAGCCCTCTGGTCCCTAGAGCAAGCCCACATCCTGCTGAGACATCAGCTTCTGCTGTGTGTGTCCCTTGGGGCCACTTTATTATTATTATTATTAATTATTATTATATCAGCATGTTGATAGTTGAGTTTCAGTCATACAATGTTCCAACACTCATCCCTTCAACAGTATTCATTTCTGCCACCAATTTCCTGGTGTTACTTTGGGGAAGAGGAAGAGATGGTGAATTTGTACCTAAGGTTATTCCTGGCTCTGTGTTCAGGAATGATCTCTGATGGGGTTTAGGGGACCTGATCATATGTGGTCAAAGAGAATGAACCAGGATCAGCCGTGTGTGCATCAAGTGCAAACCTGCATACTATATTTCTGGTCAAAGTTTTCGACTTCATCTATATGAAATGGCCTAGGACATCATGGGGCCTATGACATAGGCCATCAAAAAAAAAAATTAGATCAGGCAAACTGTTAATTATGGTTGCCCTGTAGGAGGTACTAGAGAGCCTTAGTTAACTAAAATGATCACATACCCAGCAAGGAGTTCCATGAGCATTTGTGTCCCAGCCTCTCATACTTTTGTGTTAGGATGGAGCTGTTTTCTAGCCCCTGGAAGTCAGGTGCAGCTGCATTCAGGAGAGAGAGAAAGAGAGAGAGAGAGAGAGGTTTTCTAGCCCCCTGAAGTCAGGTGCAGCTGCATTCAGGAGAGAGAGAAAGAGAGAGAGAGAGAGAGAGAGAGAGAGAGAGAGAGAGAGAAGAGAGAGAGAGAGAGAGAGAGAGAGAGAGAGAGAGAGAGAGAGAGAGAAACATGCTAACATATAGGCACAGACACTGAGGGATGGCTTCCCACTTAGAGCTATATGAGTTCCATGAAGACTTGACCTCTCGCCTCCCTTTGCTTCTTAGTAAAGGAGGGTCACTAATCTACCATCTCAAGTCATGGGAATCCAAAGTGAAGTTCTTGGCGTCCAAATGCACTTGATGAATATTTTATTATTTATTTCTTCTGTTAGCTGCTGTTCAGGCTAGGTGTGAGGACCGTTGTACTGTTTTGTTTCTGTGTGAAAGCCTCTCAGACTGACCATCACTCTCTCTCTCTCTCCTCCTCTCTCTCTCTCTCTCTCTCTCTCTCTCTCTCTCTCTCTCTCTCTCTCTCTCTCCACCCTTTCCTCCATGGGTTATTCCAGGAGCTCTTGTTTTGGATCTGGGTCTGAGGTGGTCATTTCCTCTGCTTTGAAGACTCAGCTGAGAATCCCTTTCTGCTCACCTGGGTCTCAGTTTCTGCGTCTGGGACAAATGTCCTCAATACACCTGTACCCCCAGAAACCCCTCTCCCACATGTCCTTAGCTTCTGGATGAGAAACTAGACTGGAACCCCACAACTGCACTGTGACCCAGTGTCCTCACCCCGCTGCCTTCTTCCAGACTCCTCCCCTGCTGCTCCTCGCTCAGTCCCAAGTCCTCATCCCCGAGAGGCAACCCCATCAAATTAGGATTCTCTCCCTTCCACTTACTGCTCAGAGCACTCCTGCCAGTCTCCACAGTCAACATCCCTTTCCTGAGTCTCCGCAATTACCATTCCTTCCCCAGCTCCAGTCTTAAGGCTTTGTTCTTTCCCTGAGTGTTTAAGTTCATTCCGACCAACTGTTTATCCAGCCTTGGTACAGGCTGGCTTACTCCCGACTCAGGAAATGCAGCCTGCAGAGGGAGAGACTAGAGAGAGTAGAGAGGCCAGCAACAGTTTGGGGCGGGAAGGAAAGACACATCAGGGAATTGAGGGTACCCTTCCCTCAAGGTGGGGGGCTCTGTGGGTCCCAGTGAGGGATGCCTTGTCTTTTTTCAGGGCTTCCCTTGGAGCTAGCATCTTGGCATGGATGCAGGAGGGGCAAAAATAGCTCTCAATGGACTCAGCTCTTGGTTGGCCTTTTGTTCTGCTGATATCTTGAGAGCTTGGAGGAAGGTGGGGTGGGGGGCAGCGCAGCAGGTGGTCCCACAGAAGGGGCCTGGAGGGAAACAAGGGCAGCATAGAGGATGAGAACTGGAGCAAAGAGAAAGCTGGATCTGGTGCACAAAGAGTGCTAAGCCTCTTTGAGCTGTTTGCCACACCACAAGGAACACTGGAAATTCCGTTTCAGGCAGCCTTGTCTTGAATTTTTCTTTCTTTTTCTTTCTTTCTTTCTTTCTTTCTTTCTTTCTTTCTTTCTTTCTTTCTTTCTTTCTTTCTTTCTTTCTTTCTTTCTTTCTTTCTTTTTCTTTCTTTTTCTTTTTCTTTCTTTCTTTCTTTCTTTTCTTTCTTTCTTTCTTTCTTTCTTTCTTCTTTCTTCTTCTTCTCTTCTTCCTTCCTTTTCTTCTCTCCTTTCTTTCTTTCATTTTCTCTCCTTTATTTCTTCCTTCTTTCTTTCCTTTCTTTCCATCTCTTTTTATTTTTCTTTCTTTCCATCCCGCCCAGGTCATATACATGCAAGACAAATGCCCTACCACTGTGCTATTGCTTTGGCCCCTTGAGTTTCTGATGGTTACAAGTTGGGGGTATGTGGAGATATGTGTGTGTTGGGGGGGCAGGGGATGAATATATGTTTTATTTATGAACTAAGCCTCAGCAGAAAACTGAGGGTTCAAAGGAGCCGGGTTTGAAGCCTGTAGTCTAGAACTTGAACTGCTGGACATTCAGAGATGTCCTTTGACCCATGGAATGAAAGGGTCAAATCAGTTTTTCCCCAAGGGTGCCAAGACCTTTCAGCTGACTTCCTGGACTCTGTAGAAACACACACAGAAGTATGTACATACTGCCATGTGTCCATGTAAAACGAGGCACATATGTAAATTATGTATAGTCTGTAAAGATACATATAAATAACATCTTGAGGCACAAGATAAGGTCATATATTTTGTTTTTTGATTTTTTGGGGGGAGGGGTTTGAGTCATACCTGGCGGTGCTCAGGGGTTACTCCTGGCTCTGTGCTCAAAAATCTCTCCTGGCAGTCTCAGGGGACCATATGGATTCCGGGAATCAAACCGAGGTCTGTCCTGGTTGGCTGCATGCAAGGCAAACGCTCTACTGCTGTCTATCACTCTGGCCTCTTGGTTTTTTTTTGTTTGTTTGGTGTTTGGGTCACACCTGGTGATGCTCAGGGGTTACTCCTGGCTTTTGTGCTCAGAAGTTGCTCCTGGCAGGCACGGAAGACCATATGGGATGCCAGGATTCAAACCACCATCTGCTGCATGCACGGCAAATGCCCTACTGCTGTGCTATCTTTCTGGCCCTGTTTGTTCTTTTTTTTTTTATTTTTTTTTATTTTTGGTTTTTGGGCCACACCCGGCGGTGCTCAGGGGTTACTCCTGGCTGTCTGCTCAGAAATAGCTCCTGGCAGGCACGGGGGACCATATGGGACACCAGGATTCGAACCAACCACCTTTGGTCCTGGATCGGCTGCTTGCAAGGCAAACACCTCTGTGCTATCTCTCCGGGCCCGTTTGTTCTTTTTTTAAAAGATAGTTTTGGGGTCTCACCAGGCAATGTTCAGGGGTTACGCCTGGCTCTGTGCTCAGGAATCATTACTGGCAGTACTCGGGGGAGTATATGGGATTTCAGGGATTTAAATCTATGTAAGGTGCTTGCCAGGCAAGTGCCCTACCTGCTGTCCTATCTCAGCAGCCCCTGTTTTTCCTGTCTGTCTCTAACTTTCATTTGGAATCTTCTAGCCATTTAGAGTTTTCAGCTGCTCCTTAATGGACTAAAATAAGCTGCATGCTTACAGAACATAGGTATGACTCAGTGGCTGAGGGTGTCACAAAATTCGCATATACAGGGGCCGGAGAGATACCACAGCAGTAGGGCATTTGCCTTGCTAGCAGCCAATTCAGGACAGATGGTGGTTCAAATCCCAGCATCCCATATGGTCCCCCATGCTTGCCAGGAGCGATTTCTGAGCACAGAGTCAAGAGTAACCCTTGAGCACCATCGGGTGTGATAAAAAAAAAAAAAAAAAGCATATACAAGGCCTTGGATTGATCTGGGCAGCCAAAAGTATGTAAGAGTTCACAACTTGGTAAGTTTTGTCTTAAAAACCCACATTTGAATTTAGTAGTACCACAGTTAAACTGGTAAACCCCAAAGTTAACTAGAACCCCATTGGAGTCCCTTCTGGATGTCTCTGAGCTGGGGTCCAGCTCTGCCTCTGTCAGGTCAACCCAGGCCTTCCCAGGGCAGAGTACCCAGTCTCACTGCAGTTTGGCCCTGCTGCTGTCTGGAGCCTCTGGAGAGGCCGCAGGATTTCCCACAAGTAGCCTTTCAGTCCCATCTGGCCTGTTTTCCTCCTTTCTTTCCTCCCTCCCTCTAGCACAGCTACATGGGTACCTGCTTGCTCCTCCTCTCACACCCACCAAGATCCCCAAGGGCTTTCACTCTATTCTTTTCTCTCCCTGCTAAGCTTCTCCCTCCCAATCTACTGCTTTAATTCTAAAATCTCACCTCCACCTGCTGCTTCTCATGCCCTTTCCCACATTGCTTTTCCTCTATGCATCACTGTCTACACACCTCACAGTTTATCTCCCTTGTTACTGACAGACCCTTCCCTCTCTGAATATCTTTGGTCAACTTTGGTCCTTAGTAATCACTGTTCCTTGTACCAGCAGATTCAGAAATACTTATCCAAAGAACAAATACAAACCAGTTTAAGAAAAACATCTCAGAGCTGGAGTGATAGTACAGTGGTAAGGTGTTTGCCTTGCACATGGATGATCCAAGTTTGATTCCCAGCATCCCATATGGTCCTCTGAGCCTGCCAGGAGGGATTTCTAAGTGCAGAGCCAGGAGTAACCCTTGAGCATCACTGGGTGTGGCCCTAAAAAAAAACAAACAAATAAATTAAAGCAGCACATGGGTAGAGAGGCCTAGGTTTGATTGCTGGCATCCCATAAGGTGCCCCAACTAGCCAGGAGTAATTTCTGAACACAGAACCAGAATAACCTCTGTGTACTGCCAGGAGTGGCTCCAAATCAAAAACAATATAAAGAAGAAGAAAAATATCACAGGACTGGAGAAATAAAATAATGAGTATAAGGGCTCTTGCCTTGCATGAGGCCAACCTGAGTTTGGTCCCCAGCATCACAAGGAGTGTGGTCTTTGAGCACAGAGTCAGGAGTAAGCTCTGACCCACCAAGTATGGCCCATCAAACAGACAGAAAATAGAACGAATCCTCTGAGTCCCCTCTTTTTTCCAACCAAAGTAATTATTCTGAAATTTGTTGTACAAAATAGATAAAATTGATATTAGTATAAGGCGACATGCTTGCATTCATGCCATTTGCTTATTAAAAGGAAGACAGTGAGATGGAAGAATTCACAAATTTGCCTACATGGAGTGTGTTACGCTGGATTGGATTCTGGAAAAGAAAAAAGGGGCTTTAATAGAGAAACCATGCTTTCTGGAGTTTAGTGAACAGCAGTGTACCCACGTGCCCAGGTGCCCATGTCAGTCTCCTTGTTTGGACCAATGCCCCATGGTAAAGGATGGTGGCAACTGTTGGAAGCCACTGACACTGATGGGGAACTCTGCTGGCTGTTTGCACAGCTCTTCTGAGTAAAGGATTAGCCAAACAGAAAGTTCTTTACATGTGTTATTGTACTACTACATGCAATTTAGCAGAGAAACAAAACAGACAAATTTGAAATTATGGCTGACAATTCTACAACAGACAAATTATTGCCATGTTTTACTTTGGTTATACAATATTGAAAAAAAAATCTTGACTGTCAGCTAAGCAGTTGAAAATGGCAACAGACTTTAACAGCTGCTTGCCTTGCGGTCTCAGGATATGCTCCAATTAAACTGAGAAGGCGGGAGAAGCCCATTTTGAGTTCTGTAGAATAGGAGTGAAATAGACATTACATATCAGTGCAGTGCCAGTCTGTAAATGACTCAACATTTTGTACACAGCACATGGAAGTGTGCATGCTGTCTCCTACAGTTTTTCTTTTTTTTTGGGGGGTCACACCCGGCAGTGCTCAGGGGTTATTCCTGGCTCCACGCTCAGAAATTGCTCCTGGCTGGCACGGGGGACCATATGGGACGCTGGGATTCGAACCGATGACCTCCTGCATGAAAGGCAAACGCCTTACCTCCATGCTATCTCTCCAGCCCCGTCTCCTACAGTTTTAAGAGATTTTTTTTTTTTTTTTTTTTTTTTTTTTTTTGGTTTTTGGGCCACACCCTGTGACGCTCAGGGGTTACTCCTGGCTATGCGCTCAGAAGTTGCTCCTGGCTTCTTGGGGGACCATATGGGACGCCGGGGGATCGAACCGCAGTCCGTCCTAGGCTAGCGCAGGCAAGGCAGGCACCTTACCTCCAGCACCACCGCCCGGCCCCATAGTTTTAAGAGACTTTTAAATTTGTTTTTGGGCCACACCTGCCTGTGCTCAGAGTTTACTCTTGGCCCTGAGCTCAGGGATCATTCCTGGCAGGACTCAGGGGATGATATGGGGTACTAGGGATTAAACTTGAGTCAGCTATGTGCAAGACAAGCACCCTACCAACTGTTCTATCACTCTGTCCTTGAAAGTTTAGATTATTGTTGAAAGTTGGCATTTGAATCAAAGGAATACAGGAACATGAGCATGACTGCCAAGTACAGCTTGAAAACCACTGGTTTAATCACAAATTCCCAGTTTGTAGATAAAAAACTGGCCTGGAGAGAGGGAAGAAACCAAGGTTTCTTTCCAAGTCTAGGACAAGCCTAGTATACCAGCTTGTCAGATTTCCAGCTATGCAATTTATTCTTATGTGGGACTATAACAGGGTTGCGGTTGCTCTGATTGATAGATAAGAAGTCACCCAGTTCTCTTGGTGATCATTTACATTCTTTCCATCTTTGAAAAGTTCCTGTGATCGGAGCCAGAGTGATAGCACAGCAGATAGGGTGTTTGTTGGCCTTGCATACTGCCAACCCAGGACAGACCCGGGTTCCATCCATCCCTGGCATCCCATATGATCCTGTATGCTGGGAGTAAATTCTGAGTGCAGAGCCAGGAGTAATCCATGAATGCTGCTGGGTATGGCCCCCCTAAAAAAGAACCTGTGATCTATTCTATTTCCCTTCCTTTCCTCCCTCCTCCTTTCTTCCTTCCTTTCTTTCTTCCCACCTTCCTTCCCTACCTCCTTCCTTCGAAGCCTCCTTCCTTCACTCCCTCCCTCCTTCCTTCCCTCCTTCTTTCATTCCTTCCCTCCCTCCTTTTCTCCCTCCTCCCTTCTTTCCTTTCTCCCCCTCATCCTCCCTCCCTTCCTCCCTGGTTCCAGAAATTGAACTTAGGGCCTCATACATGCAGAACACACTATGTACCATCTCCAGCATTCCCAGTTCCTCCCATGATGTACCTGGAATAAACTCCTCTTTAGCATGTCTAGAGCTCTCAGTGTTAATCTGCAAGGTGCACTTGCTTGTCAAAAGGTGCATATGTTGGGGCCGGAGCGGTGGTATGGAGGTTGCCAGCGCTAGCCTAGGACAGGCCATGGTTCGATCCACCAGCATCCCATATGGTCCCCCAAGCCAGGAGCGATTTCTTTTTTTGTTTGTTTGGTTTTTTGGGTCACACCCACCAGTGCCCAGAGGTTACTCCTGGCTCTATGCTCAGAAATCACTTCTGGCAGGCTCAGGGGACCATATTTGAACCACCATTCTTCTGCATGCAAGGCAAATGCCCTACCTCCGTGCTATCTCTCCAGCCCCAGGAGCGATTTCTGAGCACATAGCCAGGAGTAACTCCTGAGCGTCAATGGGTGTGTCCCCCAAAAAAATAATGACCAAAAGGTGCACATGTCTTGAGCTTGACTAAAAGAACCAAATCACTCTCCATATGCATTACTCTTTAAAGCCAGGCTCCCTATTCTTCCCACTGTCACTATGACTTGCTACCTAAGAAAATAGGGAGCCTGTGTCCCATAGCTCTGGTATGAACCTTTGCCTTCTAAGGTCTCAGTGGCCCCAAGACTTGGCTCTAGCTGTGTGCCTATCCTAACTCTTTTTTTTTTCTTTTTGGTTTTTGGGGTACATCCGGCAGTACTCAGGGTCTACTCCTGACTCTTGTGCTCAGAAATCACTCCTGGCTGGCCCAGGGACCATATGGGATGCCGGGATTCGAACCACCATCCATCTGCTTGCAAGGCAAATGCCTTACCACTGTGTTATCTCTCCGGCCCCCTATCCCAACTCTTGCCTGGTAAATGACTAAATGATATTGAGTAAATGACTTCCCACTATCTCCACCCATCTGTGTTTCCTCAATTGTGGCACAAGTCTAGCTCAAAGTTTCAGAATCTGAATAGTTTTACTCAAGATTGAATTTTCACAAGCCTCCCCCATCGAAATGGATGTATTTGCAGCAGTTGATGATTGAGAAAATAGCTCAAGGGACCACGATAGTTCAGGAGTGTTTGATAATAAACTCTTATTTCATGAAATCTATAGCGCCTATCACATCTGGTATATTTTGAAATAACCATTCATGTATTTATGATCTAGTTGGCTTACAATGTTTTCTACACACATGGACACATGCTCCAGATTTATTCACAGGTCCCCATCTCTCCACCCATTGTTGAAAATTACTGAGATAGAAAAAGTTAATGCAGTGCACGGAGAGATAGCACAGCGGTGTTTGCCTTGCAAGCAGCCGATCCAGGACCAAAGGTGGTTGGTTCGAATCCCGGTGTCCCATATGGTCCCCCGTGCTATTTCTGAGCAGACAGCCAGGAGCAGACAGCCAGGAGTAACCCCTGAGCATAGCTGGGTGTGGCCCAAAAACCAAAAAAAAAAAAAAAAAAAAGTTAATGCAGGGGCCAGAGTGATAGCACAGCGGTAGGGTGTTTACCTTGCATGCAGCTGACCCAGGATGGACCTCGGTTTGATCCACCGGTGTCCTCTATGGTCTTCCAAGCCAGGAGTAACCCCTGAGCATCATAGGCCCCCCCCAAAAAAAACACACAAAAAAGAAAAAGTTAGGGCCAAAGAGATGGCACAGCAGTGGGGCGTTTGCTTGCATGCGGCTACCTAGGATGGACCTCTGTTTGATTCCCCAGCATCCCGTAACAATGATGAAAATAGTACCAATAATGTTATAAGACCTAATATTTAAGGCCATAGAGATTGTGCAGTGGGTAGGGCTCTTGCCTTTTATGCAGCCAACCTAGGTTCAATACCCAGCACCACATATGGTGCCTGAACCCACCAAAAGTGAGCATCACTGGGTGTGGCCCAAAAGCAAACAACAAGAGCAACAACAAAAAAAGAAAAGTTAATGCAGGAGTAGGTAGCACCGTGGCTTTAGAATGTCCTGGATGGACGCGAAACTGCTCTCTGCCATGCACCAGCTGCATATCTTTAGGCAAGGTTCTTCATTCCCTGAGCTGAGACCCTAGTTTTATCTTATGTGCTCAGATGCACTAGATTCTATTCTCACACTCTTTGTTCATCAGTGCCTTATGTTTCAGACCATTCCTTGAACCTAGGTGTTCTCCAAATGTTAGCTCTTGTGGATGTGTGTGTGTGTGGGGGGAGGGCACACCTAGCAGTGCTCAGGGCTTACTCCTGACTCTGTGCTTAGGGATCCCTTTTGGGATCTGCTGTGCCATCACTTTGGCCCTAACTTTTTCTTTTTTGTGTGTTTTTTGGGGGGGCCTATGATGCTCAGGGGTTACTCCTGGCTCGGGAGTCCATAGAGGACACCGGTGGATCGAACCGAGGTCCATCCTGGGTCAGCCCTATTCAATGTACAATCTCTATGGCCTTAAATATTAGGTCTTACAACATTATTGTTACTATCATCAGCATCAGCATCTACTCATCCTATCAACTCTCCTCACAACCTTGTAAAGAATATACATATATTATAAGTATATTGCATATACTTATGCAATAGATATTTATTGAACATGGTCATCTAGATCTTGGTCAGGCCCTGGGATATCTAGGAAATAAAGCAAGTATCAATCTTTGCCTTTATAGAACTAACCTATAAAGAGTACCACTTCTCATATTTATTTATTTATTTTGGTTTTGGGGTCACACCCAGCAGCACTCAGGGGTTACTCCTGGCTTTACGCTGAGAAATCGCTCCTGGCAGACTCGGGGGACCATATGGGATGCTGGGATTCGAACCACCGTCCTTCTGTATGAAGGCAAATGCCTTACCTTCATGCTATCTCTCCGACCACGACTTCTCATATTTATACTTAAGAATGCAAAGAGAAGTTAAATGCCTTCACTGATCATTCAGTGACTAGAGGAGATGACAGAGAATAAGCAATATAGTGTTTGTCTGTAGGTGGTCTACAGACAACCCCTTACCTTTGTCTCAGAGGTGAGACATGCCTACAGTCATGCCACCCAGATGATCCCTGCAGTCCCTGCTCTGTCTCTCATGGCCCTGCTCATGGCCCCTGAATCAAGCAGGAATGTTAATTTCATCCCACAGGCTTTTGTTTTGGGGACTAGAAAAAGGACAAAGCTGGGCCCGGAGAGATAGCACAGCGGTGTTTGCCTTGCAATCAGCCAATCCAGGACCTAAGGTGGTTGGTTCGAATCCCGGTGTCCCATATGGTCCCCCGTGCCTGCCAGGAGCTATTTCTCAGTAGACAGCCAGGACTAAAACAGGACTAACCCCTGAGCACCACCGGGTGTGGCCCAAAAACCAAAAAAAAAAAAAAAAAAGGACAAAGTTTTTAAGTGAAAGCGGTAGGGGAAAAGCTTGGGAGCTATTGGCTACTGTATTTCTTTTCATTGTAGAGATTATCTCTTCACAGGGAGAAGAATAAATCTGGGGGTGAGGAGAGAAATAGAGGCAGTAGACATTCTAGTATTCATTTCTCCAGGATCAACCATTCCTGATCCTCAGTTACACTCCTATCACTCTGGCCCCATAGGCAACTCCTTTTAACAAACTTTTTTTCCTAAAAGACTTAAAAATTATAATGTCTTGATTTATAAATTTGTTCAAATATAGTTGTTTCAGGCATTTAATGTTACAACACCCACCCCACTATCATTGTGACCTTCCCTCCATCAGTGTCCCTAGTTTCCAACTCCAAATCTGTACCTTTAACAATAACAAATACATTTAATTCATATTGTTTGTTATAATACAAAGACAAGTGGAATTATCAAAAGGTAGATAAATAAAATAAATATGTGATAATTTTTATATCTTACGATGGTGCTACTACAGTAGATTTTTTACTGAGTTGGTTGGAGCTATTTGAGCCCTCTCTTAATGGTTTTGCTTAGCTTTCCCATCAAATTTGCTGTGCTCCTACTGGACCATCAGTATCTTGAAATTTGGAGGTGTCATGCAGCAACATAACTTCGAGGAGTTATGGAGCTGGAGCAATTTGGTGACTTGATAAGGTTCATTTGTGGCTGTTTCTATGTTGGAAGGTGTTAGGTGTGGTGTGGGCTGTTGTGCCTTCAGGCAGAAAGGGAATCTACCTGCACCCATTCTGAAAAGCCCCAGAGTTTTCAGCCTAGACCCACCTACTTGAGAAGATTCAAAAGCATCATGCTCTTTTTAAGATTAGTGTGTGGCTGGACCATTTCATGACAAATGGTGTGTATGTGTGTGCATGTTTATGTGTGTGTGTGTCTGTGCATCTGTGTGTGTCTTTCTGTGCCTTCAGGCAGAAAGGGTAACCTTGCCAGTCCCCATTCCAAGAGGATCCCAGAGTTCTCAGTCTGGGGACCTGTCTACCTGGGACAATTTGGCAGCATCATGCCCTTTTTGAGATTCGTTGTGAATCTGGACCATTTCAATGTCAGAGGGTGTTGGATGTAGATTGTAGATTGTAGAGTCTGTCTTCAGGAAGAAAGGGGAATTTACTTTCCTTTTTCAAGAAGGCACCAAAGTTCTAAATTGTAGAACTCTTGCCCTTGCTTTAGACTTCTAAAAGAAGAAATTCTCCCTCCTTAGTAGACTGGGTCATGGCAAGTACCTATTAGAAACTACTATAAGGGTCTCTGAGTACCTATCACACCCTTGACTTGTCCTTTGGCATCTAAAGCCAGGTGTCCTGTTCTTAGATAACTTTGCAATAGATTCTCTATCTTCAGAGCATGTGGCTGCAACCTCACTGTTAATAAATCAGAGGCGAGCTTTCTGCATGGAAAAGAGCCTCAGCCATACATCATTTTTGTTTTCCTCTTGGGGAGAACAACTATGCTACAGCAATAACCTGCCACATAGAAGTCTCAAAGCCCTATTTATATAGCCATATGGATAAATATATATAAATAGGACTCTGGAATAATAGATTAGGGGACCTGCTCATCCAGAGAAGACTTATGAGGCTTTCAGGACCTAATGGCGGCCTGGTTCAGTGAGAAAAATGGGTCTCCAGCAGGATGTGGTCAAGAATTAGATGAGCCCATAACCTGATAGAAAGCCCACCCGGGAGATGGAGAAGTGGGGAGGGAGGACAGTGGTGAAGCCAGAGCGCTGGCAGATTGAGCTGTCATAGATAAAAAGGACATGACTATAGGAAGCCATAGACCCTCTGCTCTTTTTTCAGCTCGCCCATATTCTACTGTGTGACCTTGGGCAGGCCATTTGCCTTCTCTGAGCCTTCGTTGCACATTTATAAGGCATATGAGCTGATTGACCACTAAAGGTCATCTTTCTGTCCTCTAATAATAATGTTTTCCTGAGTTGGAGTGTGGCTGCCCTCCAAGTGGAAAAGATTAGAAAATGTTAGGTGAAATTAGAATTGAACAATCACTGGCATTTCCCATGGGTCTCTTGTCTTCTATTTTTTTTTTTCAATTTTTATTATAACACTGCGATTTACCACGTAGTTCATAATGCAGTTGTTTCAGGAATTAAATATTTAAACATTAAATAATCCCACCACCAGTGAGACCTTCCCTTCACCAGATTGAAATCCCCAATCTCCCACCCACCACCATAGCACACCTCCATACAGGTACAAATTTACTTCATATTGTACTGAATTAAGTCCTCAGGTTTAAACATCAGAATACTGGAGAGAGGCTGGTCTGGAATAGGATGGCAATCTGGAAGATAATTCACAAACACACACACACACACACACACACACACACACACACACACACACACACACACACACACTGGAGAGAGACAAGGATTTTAAGGAGTTTCCCCATGTTTATTCTTAGCTCCTAGAAAGCCACAGCTCCAAGTCGACATCCCAGGATATCTGGAAATGTCAGAGAGCTACTTCTTCACCAACTGAGTATTTAATTTGAGAGAAATCGTCACACCTGGAAGATGGGACACACAAAGGCAAATAGGATTATCAAAACTTGGATAATATGGGTCAATTTGAAATGATTGTTATATCTTTCCATGATGTTACTAAAATCATTGTCTAAGGATTTATTGGACTGTGATTAGTGACAGTGATTGAGCCTTCTGTGTTACTGTTTAGGCACACCGAGTTTGGTAGATTACTATGTAATTTTTTTATTAGATTTTCTGTGGCAATAGTGGGCTGACACCATTCAAAGATATTGAAGTTATTGATACTATTAAAAACTGTGGCTGTGTGGTCCAGGATTTAGAGATCTAAAACAAATTTAGAGGTTTGGAAAATTTGGTAAGATTAAGTTGTGGAAATTTGGTAATGTAATTAGGCCTTTTACCCTGAACATTGGCATAATCATTTGGCTCAGGCCTCAGAAGAATGGGCATCACCCACACACACCTGAACAATGGATACCATCTATGGAAACAACCACAATTGTCTTTAACATTACCAGGATCCAAGCCTCTACCAGAGAAGACCTACCACTGCTTTGGCATTGACTTACTCCAAAGAGTGCTCCCAACACCCAGACGACTCAGCAACAGTCTGCATGCAGGGCAGATCGCTTCACATTTAATGATATGTTGAAACTAGAGGATGCTCCACATCAGCCTGACATCGATGAAAGAAATGCACAGAATCCAGAGTCTTTAAATATAAGAGTCTGATACCAACAATAGCTAAAGTGTGAAAAAGTTTCACTGGGATCTTGAGAATGACTGGAGTTGGATAGACTGGGATGCCTGGAACCCAGAGTCTGTCTTATGCCAATAAACTTCTGGGGTGAGGCCTTTTTGTAATCAGGTCAAGGATATTTTTTCCATTTCCTCCATTTTTCTGGACCTATGCAAACATTGGCGATTGCCACTATCACACCTTTACTATATTTTTTTACTCTTATCCTTTAAGGAAAAAAAATACAACTTACTGAACTTAAAAACAAATTACTGTAGTAGAATGCCTGTCTCTAATACAGGCAGGGAATGGGAAGAGGGGAGGGGGTAATGTTGCACTGGTGAAGGGGGGTGTTCTGGTTATGACTGTAACCCAAATATGACCATGTTACTTAAATAAAAATATATTTAAAAAAAAAGAATAAGTTGTGGAGCTGGGCCATTTCTGTTGGAGAGTGTAGGGAGTGGTGTTCAGGCAGAAAGGAGAGTCTGAACTCCCTTTTCTGAAGGTACCTCATAGTTATCAGCCAGGAAGAGTCTACTTGAGAAGTATAGGCAGCCATTATTTTATTTTGTATCTTAGAGGTTTTCTGTTGGAAAAAGGTAGCTCTGGGCAGGGCTTCTGGGTTTTCCTGTGCTGAGATGGATGCAGAAAGACTTGGCTCAATCCCTGTCTCCTGAGGCTGCCTCAGTGGCACCTGTAATCACATGACCAAATCCTATGACCAGAATAGGGCCAACAAAAACAATAACAACACTGTGGCTGGCTACTCCCTGCTTCTCCCATTCTGTTTCACGCTGATGCCTTAAGCTTGGGACTGCAAGCGAACATTCACTGAGCACTAACTATGTTCCCAGTAACCATTCTGTATGTTTTACGTATGTTTGTTGCTCCAACTGCATTAGAACCCAGAGGTAAGTGCCATTATGATCTCATTTTAGAGATGAGAAAGCAGGTGCCCAGAGAGACCCAGTTATTGGCCCCAGGCCACACAGCAGGTCCTAGTTGTGTTAAAGCGCCTGCTGGGCTCTGACAGCTGCCTCCCTGATCACAGCTGCATGCTTCCTATGGCCTGTGGCAGAAGCAGACTGGGCAAGGTTAATGGACGGGCGGGCAGTGGGATCCTTGGAGTTCTCAGGCCTGTCAATCTCCATGGCAGAGATACTGAAAAGGAGTATTCATTCTGCCGCTCACATCTCAGTCTTTCCAAGTTTTTTTTTCTTTTTTGAAAACAAAAGTCTATTTACAGAGGTGACACAGGGGACCCAAGATGATAACGCCTCAACCATGCTTCAGTGAACCCCCAAATCAAAGTTGGGCTGGATAATGTGTGCCCGATGCTACTGGCCTTTTCAGAACTTCAGAAGGTTTTTGTTGCCTTGGGGTAGAACCAGCTTTTGCGCCTTGATGAGGGCATATTTCTCTGGGGGGTGATGGTGGGGCTGATACATGAGCTGATGAGATGGCAAGTGGAGGGCGTTTGCTTTTTTGGAAGATTCATCTCAGTGCTTCTTGCTGTGGCTCTTGTTTTTAGAACAGGGTTGTGTGAGGCAGCTACGACCCAACATGTCTGAGAAACCCTCCCTCAGTTGTCTTTTTTTTTTTTTTTCGATTTTTAGGTTACACCCAGCAATACTCAGGGGTCACTCCTAACTCCACACTCAAAAGTCACTCTTGGCAGGCTTGAGGGTGGGGGGGGGACCATATGGGGTGCCGGGATTTGAACCATCAACCTTCTGTATGCAAGGCAAATGCCTTACCTCCATGCTATCTCTCTGGCCCCTCCCTCAGTTGTCTTAAGGTACCTCACGAACTTGGCCCAGTGCTGGTGCCAGGTAGATGTGATAGCCTATCCCCATTTTTTCCATACCTGACAAGGGTCGTCAGCACAAGGTGGAGCTGAAAAATGAACTCTTAATTTCACTTGCCGTGTTCTTAATAATCAACTTCCAAGTTTCCAGATCAATCATTGAATTTCTGTATAAGTGTGAGGGGATAAAAATATGGGACCAACAGTTTTTAGCAATTTGTTTGGTTTGAGTGGCTGTGGGGACCACCCAAGCACTGCTTAGGGATCTACGTGCCACTTGTAGAGGTGCTCATTGAGCTGGACCAGAGGGTTCAAAGCTCAGGCTGGCAATATGGAGCTGCTAAGACTCCAAGGCTACAGTCAACATTCCTCAGCAGCTCCAGGGATCAAATGTGGAATCTACCAGTGCTCACAGGACAAATGCGCAGGAACTCAAACCAACCACTAGTTCTGGGCAGTTCCCTGGCTTTTCCAGGGCTGTGGTCACAGACCGACAAAACATCTTGGAACAAAACATGAGTAATGGCACATTGACAACTTTTTTTTTTTCTTTTTCTTTTTGGGCTACACCCAGAGGCACTCAGGAATTACTCCTGGTTCTGCACTCAGAAATCACTTCTAGCGGGCCTGGGGGACCATATGGGATGCCAGGGATTGAACCTGAGTCAGTCTTGGGTCAGCCACATGCAAGGCAAACTCTCTACCTGCTGTGCTATCCCTCTGGCCCCTATATGGAGAACTCTTAAAAGGACTGACACAACCTGGGCTTTTCAGGACTGGTTCCACTAAGGCAGAAGACAGGTGGGGCTCAGCATCAAAACTCACTCCCTCATCCATGCCTTTTGATCCCACAATACAGGTTCTTGGCCAGACTGCCCTGTATGCAGGCAACTGAAGTCCTGAGCTCACTCCTGCCCTCTTTGCACATCTTGCTGATGGTGAATGTCTCTAAGGCCCAGCGGCTCAGAGCAGGCCAGATGATTGCCCTTCCTGTGAGCTCTGGTTTACCTAACAATAAAAAATGTCAAAACAGGTCACAAAAATCCTGCTCTATTTCAAACACATACATGTTTAAAGTGTATGCTCTTCCCAGTTTTTGAATTTATTCATTCATAACTCACACAGACAATAGAATCTGGAAAAAGCCCTATAATTATTTTTCACTTTATTGAGATATGCTATGAAATATGCACCCAGTGTGTTAATCAGAGATGCACAACCTGACAGTGTTTAACCTGCATATCATGTGCAGCGCTCTGCCGCCTGTTACCTCCTTCAAAGTTATACCCTCTGCCACCTTTTATATCCTTTCACTCTGGCTTGGTTTTGTCCTTGAATTTCATATGAATGGAATAATGCATTTTTATGTCTGGCTTCTTTCACTGAACATAATGTCTGAAATCATCCATGCTTTTTTTGTTTTGTTTTGTTTTGGATTTTGGGCCAGTGGTGCTCAGGGCTTACTCCTGTCTCTGTGCTCAGAGATCACCTCTAACAGTGCCCAGGGGACCGTATATGGAGATGTGGATTGAACCTGAATTGGCACACCCTATCCACTGTATATCTCTCTGGTCCCATCATTCTTGTTTCTAAATGCAGCTGTGATTCACTCTTTGTATTGGGATGTAGCATTGCATTGTATCAGTATGCACAGCTCTCTCATGCTCTTGCTCTTGGGTATCAGTCATTTCCCATTAGGGCTGTTATGAATAGTGTCATGAACATTGTTTTACAAACTGAATGTTTCCTCCCCCCCACCCCATCCCTCGATCTGTGTCAAAACCTAATCCCAATGTGATGGTATGTAAAGGTGGAGCTTCTGGGGGCATGATTAGGTCATGTGGGTGGAGCCATGGTGAGTGGGATTAGCACCCCTTGGGAGACCCTTTCACATCCACCCTGAAGTCTCAGCAGGAAGGCCTCCATCTGTGAGCCTGGAAGCATCGTCTCATCAGACAAGATCCACTGGCATCATCATCTTGAACTTGCCAACCTCCAGAACAGGGAAAAGCAATTTCCTGTTGATTATTAACTACTGGTTCTATGGTCTCTTGTAGAACAGCAGACTAAAATATTATAACACTAAACTAGAAAGGCGTTGCTCTTTACTTTTTTTTTTTTTTTTTTTGTAGGTGGGTGAAGGCCATACTTGCTAATGCTCAGAGTTACTCCCAGCTCTGTGCTTGAGGGTCATTCTCAGGAAAGTTTGGGGGACCATGCTGGGCCAGGAATTGGACCCAGACTTTCTTAGTGTAAAACATGTTCTCGGGGCCAGGTAGGTGGCGCTGGAGGTAAGGTGTCTGCCTTGCAAGCGCTAGCCAAGGAAGGACCGCGGTTCGATCCCCCGGCGTCCCATATGGTCCCCCCAAGCCAGGGGTGATTTCTGAGCACATAGCCAGGAGTAACCCCTGAGCGTCAAACGGGTGTGGCCCAAAAACCAAAAAAAAAAAAAAAAAAAACAAAACAAAACATGTTCTCAGCCCATAGCATCTCTCTCGTTAATCCTGACCAATATTATTTTAGGTGCTTTTAATTTTTTTTGTGAATTTTTATTCTCATTTCCCTTGGATAAGGTGTGTAGTTGCAGCTTCAGCAGAAACTATCAGTTTGATGCTATTGTTATTGGTGTTCGCTTTGTTTTAGGCCACACCTGGCAGTGCTCAGGGATTGCTCCCAGCTCTGTGCTCAGGGATAACTCTTGATGGGTGTTTTGGGTGATCATATGAGGTTCCAGGAATTGAACCTGAATTAGTTACATGCAAGGCAAGAGCCCTACTCACTATATCTCTGGCTCCAGAAACTGCCAGTCTTTTGAGGTGGGTTGTGCCAGTGATCACAGGATCTTGGATATATATGGAATGTGTGTTTAAAGGTGGAGAATAATTGTTACCTACTTGCAACCCTTTTAGTGTCACTCCTTGATTGCAATATTTTTGGATATGTCAGAGCTGAGGTCTAGGCAGATTTGGGTTCCCCAAAGGTAATGCTGTATCTCAGGAATGTCCCCTTAGGGTTCTCCAGGGAAAAAGAACTAGTAGAATGTGTTGATATGTATAAAGAAGAAATTTAGGGGCTGGAGAGATAGCATGGAGGTAAGGCGTTTGCCTTGCATGCAGAAGGACGGTGGTTCAAATCCCAGCATCCCATATGGTCTCCTGAGCCTGCCAGGAGCGATTTTTGAGTGTAGAGCCAGGAGTAACCCCTGAGCGCTGCCGGGTGTGACCCCCCCCCATAAAAAAATAAAAAAAGAAGAAATTTATTATAGAAAACGAGTCTTGGAATTATGGGACTATTGAGGCCAGAGCAATAGCACAACAGTAAGGCCAACCAGGGCAGACCCGTGTTTGATCTCCAGCATCCCATATGGTCCTCTGAGCCTGCCAGGAGCGATTTCTGAGCACAAAGCCAGGAGTAACCCCTGAGTGTCACTGGGTGTAGCTCCAAAACAAAACAAACAAAAAAAGAAGTTATGGGACTCAAGAAATACCACCACCATCTACTGTTGGCAAGCCAGAAACCCAGGAAGAAGGGAGTATGATTCAGTCTGAGCCCAAAGGACTGAGGAGAAAAGTCACTATGTTGTATGTCTCAGTCTGAGTCCAAGGCTCCAAGAATTGGGAGCAGAAGGAGTAGAATTTTTATCCAAATTTGAAGGCCAGACAACCAGGAGCTGCCCTGGCTGCCCAGTGCCTGCCTGCACAAATTAGAGTTAAGCAGCCCATTGACTAGAGGCCAATCTCTTCTGGAATATACCCATCTGTACACCCCAGCAGCAATATTTTAGTGGCTCCTCAGGTCTCCTTAGTCCTGCCAAGTTGTCCCATGAAATAAATCTTCCCATTGCTTTGCTTTTCTTTTTCCTACCCAAATGATGATGTGGTGTGGACGGGCTGTTCTCTGCACTGGGCTATTTTTCAAAAAGGTGATGAAAGTGGGGAACAGAGAGAGACAGAGAGAGACAGAGAGAGAAAAAGAGAAAGAGAGACAGACAGAGAGAGAGAGAGAGAGAGAGGAGAGAGGAGATAGGGAGATAGGGAGATAGAGGGGTTGGAATAATAATAGCACAGCAGGTAGGGTGTTTGTCTTGAAAATAGTCAACCCAGGTTCGATCCCTGGCATCCCATATGGTCTCTTTTTTTTTTGTTTGTTTTTGTTTTTGTTTTTGGGCCACACCCAGTAACGCTCAGGGGTTACTCCTGGCTATGTGCTCAGAAGTTGCTCCTGGCTTGGGGGACCATATGGGACACCGGGGGATCGAACCGCGGTCCGTCCAAGGTTAGCGCAGGCAAGGCAGGCACCTTACCTTTAGCGCCACCGCCCGGCCCCCCATATGGTCTCTTGAGACTGTCAGGCATAACTTCTTTTTTTTTTTTTTCAGGCATAACTTCTGAGTGTAGAGCCAAGAGTAACCCTTGAATGCCATTGGGTGTGGCCCAAAAAACAAAAAAGGAAAAAATGGAGAGGCAGAGAGAGGAGAGGAAGAATAGGAAGAGAAGGAGGAGAAAGGAGGGAGGGAAAAAAACAAGGGGACGAAGGGGACCCTCATAGCAGGGTCCCCAAAAAGCCATGGGTAAACTTAAACTCCTCCTGGTCCTCAGCTCCTGTCAGTGGAAGTTTTGGGGGTCAGCTCCCACGCACCAGATGCATTTGCCACTTCCGTGGCCCTTTCCACCCCCTTGCTTCTTTGCTACTTTGCTATTATTAATTATTAGCCTGTGTCTGACACCTCGTTAATATCCATTATCGCTGGCTTCATGTAGAAAGAGGAAAAAAAGGCAGTGCTCAGAGCTGCCGAGCCTGTGCAGTGCCCCAGCAGACCCTGTCCGGAAGGAAGTGGAGCTGCTGTTACTGAAGCCTGTGCACATGCACACATCTGTACCTGCCAGGATGCACAGAAAGGCCACTTCCTATGATGGGCTTGACTCTTTGGAAGGACTCGCACAGATGAATGTTTAGCAAATGGAATGATATCATTTGCCATTAGAACTAACTTAAAAAAAAGACCCCCTGGGCCCAGAGAGATAGCACAGCGCGTTTGCCTTGCAAGCAGCTGATCCATGACCTAAGGTGGTTGGTTCGAATCTCGGTGGCCCATATGGTCCCCCGTGCCTGCCAGGAGCTATTTCTGAGCAGACAGCCAGGAGTAACCCCTGAGCACCGCCGGGTGTGACACCCCCCCAAAAAAAGACCCCCCAAAAATGTGGAAGGTAGGCCTAGATTTGATTCCTGGGTAATGGACGGAGTGACCCCAAGCACCACAAGCAAAACAAAAATGTGTCAGGACACAGGGGTCGCTCCTCCAGCCCCTGTGGTTCTTTTCCAGCTGGATGAATAATGGAAAAAGCACAGAGGACTGGGGTCACCTCTGCAGCTGCAAGGGAGGTAAGTGGGAGACGATGAGTTTGATCCCTGAAGCTGCCCACGTGTGCCAGGGTTGTGTTAGCAGAACCCCTAGCTGATATGTGTGAGCTCCACTGGAATATGGTTCAGCACAAGTGGACAAAGTGTCCCTTGGCCCTCACCCCCCACCCTGTGGGCTTGAGACTGACTTCTGGTCTTCACACTAAGGACAGCAAAGATGAAGGGAGAGAAAAACAGGCCACACTCAACCAAGGAGACATGAATGTCATCTCTGTGGACAATTCTAGAGGAAAGCAAAGCCAGTCTGGGCTGCTGGTACAGGCTAAGGGACAGGAGAGGGGAGACATCACACAAGGTAGGGGGTCACCCTATCTTTATTCAGACTAGAAAGATGAGTTTTTTGAGGGCAGGATGTGTTCAGTGATGAATTAATTGAAAAATCCCTGAAATGTTCTAGATCATAAGGGGAGGAGCAGTGATTGTAGGGACAGTTGGAAAAAAAGAGAAAGGACTCAAGAGAGGGAGGAAAGTGCTTCTGCCCAGCCTTTGGGGGCCTCACCGTTCCTACAAGGATCTGTATTTTTGTGACTCCCGTCTCTTCTTAGTCAAGCTCAAGAAAGGATAAGGCCTGGCTGTTGGCTCTCCTGGAAATTTGTATCTCCCACAGAGAGACAGTCTGAGGCCAAATGTCACCCTCTCTCTTCTGGTGAGCAAATCTGCTTTTCTATGGGAACTAGCCTCGGGCAGGAGCTGTGAGAGAGCTCGGAGGGCCCCAAGGCTCTTCGTACCTCTGCCTCAGCCAATCTGGTGAGAATGGCACAGCTCTGCCTCTCCCTGCGCAGAAACCCAGATGAGAAACACCAGCAAAAAAAAAAAAAAAAGAGTAAAGAAGACAAAAAGGGGCTCACTGGGTTTGTTGTTGGGTGGGGGAAGAGCCAAGCAGTGGTCATGTCATTGCAGAGACCTGAGGGTCTGTGTGGGCCTGGGAAGCCCAGGGAACAGTGAGGAAGTCATTGTGACAGAAGGTGACACTGAGGAAGCCACATATCCTGAGTCACCAGGCTTTTGATGCCAATTCCCTTTCTTTCTTGATTCCAGTCATGGAACTATGGCCTAGGGAGATGATTTGGGGTGAGTGGGCCAGGAGACAAAGTGAGGGGCTGTTTTCCATAAAACAATCATGCTCTTCCAGGAGATCCAAGGCCCTCCTGAAGTGCTGCTCTTTTTGTTTGTTTTTGGGGCCACCTTCCATGATGCTCAGGAGTTACTCCTATCTCTATGCTCAGGAATCATTTTTGGGAGGTTTGGATGTTGTTGTTCAAATCTGGGTTGGCCATATGCAAGGCACTCTACTCTCACTTCAGCCCCTGAAGTACTACTTTGTGTGGGAAGCAGAGGAGCTTTCTTCCGGACCTGAGATGCCTTGAGGATGCCTCTTACCTCAGGGCAAGGAACAATCATCTCTATGTGGCTGGCAGTGGAGTGTCCCCCTCCTCAGTTCTCCATTGATCTGACCTTGGGACTCTCTTTATTTTCTTCCTAGTAGAGCTCAAGGGCAGGACCCACACTCTCATACCTCCTGGGGTTCAAGGTGGTGGTGATGGGAGGGAGGGAGGGAGTGAAGGGGTGGAGGGGGTGTTGAGGATACGGGACCAAGGATCACAAAATGGAGTGATGGGGAAGTGAGGACAGGAAATGCACCCCTGTGAGACCCCTGGGGAGTAGCAGCAGACATTTGAGTGTGGATTCCACATCCAGCCTCACTAAATGCTCCATTGCTTGGTGGCATTCATTTCTCTTCTTCATCTCAGAGGTGCAAAAAGTAGTGTCAGCTCAGGAAGCACCTGTCTCTGGCTTCAGCATTGGGGTGTGTGCTGAAGGAGTTCCAGCTGACCAAAAACACCTTTACTGAGATCAGACCTCCTGGGGGATACTTGTTACAATGCAGATGACTGAGCTCTAATCTCTCCCCAGGACCACTGAATCAGGAGGTGCAAGGTGTGGCACTCCAGAATCTTCACTTCTTAGGTATGGCTGTTGTGGAGCCAGGGACCCCACTTTGGGAATGTACCTATGACTCACAGCCCTGTCTATGCACAGGCAGCACTGGAACACGTAAGAGTTCTGAGCAGGTTGGCTCCTTGCACTGAAAGACTGACCAAATTGGTCTGTAGGGGTATAGGAACAAATAAAAAAGAAAAAAAGAATAAAAAAAAAAGCCCTAGGGTGTTTCAAATGTGCAACCAGGGATGAGGACCATTGCTAAACAGTCACTAGAAGGTTCCGGAGGAATCACAGGTTTCGGGAGGAAAATAATGGTGCCTTTTCACTAATATATAGAAACATAATGACTTCTGCTTTCAGCTCCAAATCTCCTCCATTATAAACCAATCTACTGGGGCCTGCTGGATGCAAGCCGGGTCTCCTCTTTGGACCAGGCACTGGCTCTGGGCAGCTTTTCTACAAATCTGAGTGTGGACTGATTGTGGTCAATCGGTTGGTGGGAAATGACAAGATGGGAATCCGTCGAGAGGCCAGGTCTCCCTTGCAACTTTCCTTACAAATGATCATCTGCGGTGATTTCACTTAGCATTTGCAGCAGCATGTTTTAGGACCCAAATCCTTGCATAATTACGCCACGGGGATGTATTTGAAATTGCTTAAATGGTTACATATAGGTAGGATTTGCTCAAGCTTTTGCTGCGCCTCTAAGGAGTCCGTATTCAGTTAGATTGCCTTTGAAATGTGCTTTTAAAAAATTGGAATTTGCTGCAAGTTCAGTGCTGAGAAAGAGGAGGGTGGCCAGGGTACCTAAAAGCCAGAGTGCTTTTAAGAGAGCTGGCAGTAATTGTTTCTAAGGATAACAGGATGGCATCTGTTGATTAGTTGTTTAGGAAATAACCAGAAGACTTGTGTACAACTAGCTTAAAGTACAAAGCATCAAACAAACAAACAAAAAAACCAGGAAAGTTGAATGTCTCAATTCATAAGTTTTATACCAAGATATTTTTTTTTAATGTTGAGCCAGGGAAAGAGCCCAATTGTAAGACAATTGCTGGGGTAAGAGTGACAGTACAGCCAGTAAGGCTCTTGCTTGCCTTGCATGTGGCTGATCTGAATTTGATCCCTGCATCATATATGATGATGAGTACCACCAGGTGTGATCCTGAGCATAGAGGCAGGAGTAAACCCTTAGTATGGCCAGATGTAGCTCCAAGATGAGAAAGAAAAATAAAAATTTAGGGTTAAAAGCAATGACAAGAGCAAATGCTTTGGCTCAATTTCAGGTACTCAACAAAGGATGTTGATGATGTTGGGTGGATAGAGAAGGGAGAAAAGAAATTGGAATCATGGTGGTGGGAGAGTCAGCTTGATTTGAGAAAAGATAACAAAGACTCACATCAAATGCCTATAGAAATCCTCATGAACAAGGGGACAGTGGTGGCCCCTCTCAGAGAGCAGTTTATTCTTCTAACAGGAAATCAAAATCTTTTATGAAGTCTCTCGAGTGTGGTTCAGAAATCCTGCCTCCCGCCTCCGCCACTCAGCCAACTGGACAGGTTATTCAAAGCAAGAGCCTAAGAAGTGCATTGATGCTTGGGTCTTGATGCTCTTGGTGTGGTATTACTGACAGTTACCCTGGCAGTGCTGGGGGCAATCCAGGGCTTCCTTTGGGCAATGGTTGGGAGATCAGGTGGTGCTGGAGATTGAACCCAGGTCCAGGTCAGACATATGCTAGTTATGTGCCCTACCCAGTACAGAGGCTGGAATAAGCTCTGAGCACTACCAGATGTGCCCCCCCCAAACAAGGCAAAATAAAACAAATCTGCTTAAATGAGTGCTGTGGGTGTATGGGCTGTATCCAAACCCTGGCAATGATTTTGTCCTTTTTGATTCTTGGACCAAACACAGCAGTACTCAGAAGCTACACCCAGCTCCAGCCCTATCCTTAGGGATGGCTCCTGCCATCTTAAGCGCATTGAACCAATCTTGAGTGATCTTTCTTCTCCCCCGACATTTTACAGAGGAAAGAAAAAAGACTTCGAAGTCTACTCAGAGCTCTTTGCTCTTTACCTTCAAGGTAAAATCATGGTCTTGGGGATGGTGAGGGGAAGGCAGGAAACATGTTTGGGTGATGTTGGATGACTCCAGGAGACTTCAAGGATAAAGGCCAACTGGTCTTACTTACCACCTGGGCTCAGGAAGAACTTCCCTCGGGAGTGAATTCTCATCTGAGTCTTTTTTTCATTTGATTGTTTCTGGGCTACACCCAGCGGCGCTCAGGGGTTTCTTCTGGCTCTGTACTCAGAAATCACTCCTGGCAGGCTTGAGGGACCATACGAGATGCTGAGGACTGAACTCAGATCGCTCCAGCCCTCATCTGAGTCTTGAAGGAGGAGTGGGGGTCAGTCACTGGGAACAGTGATGCTAGAAGAGGAGACCTTCTGTTCATGAAACCCAACACGTGTGTGATTTGAGTACTGCAAGAGCCTGTACGACTAAACCTAGGCGTAGATCCTGCAAGCTTTCAGGGTGAGCTCAAGGATGTCTCAATAGGGTTTAAGCTGGAGTCCAGGCCCCGAGATGTACGTTCACCATAGTCCAGAAAAGAGATGAGGTCAGCGTCTGTGAATCTGAGATTGGGGCTCAGCAAGCTCCGGAGGTTGGGGGTGACAGTGTCAGGTGATAAAGTATGGTTTGGGCTTCTTCTTTTTCTCCTCCTTGTTCTGAAATGAGCGTTCTGAGTCCTGTCATCATAAACCTATGAAAGGCGGCCCTGATTCCTCCATGGAAATGCCTCGTTCAGCTTTTGACAGCTACTGGTGCTTTCTCTGAGTGCATGGAGCTTCACATTTCTAATATCAGCGTGATTTCCCTCTCGGTAAAACCCTTGGCACTCACTGCACCTGACTGGGAATGCTTTCTTTTTCAGCCTGATGCCCTTAGAAATTTGTAGGAAAAGAGGAGGAGGGAGAAGGTATATTCACCCCACATTCATGCAATCACTGTGTTTGGGGGTGTGTACCTTCCCTCCCTTGCCTCATGTTCATAATGTTAATGTATGAGAATACTCTAGAATGAAAAGTTTATCCTCCTTCTTGGCTCAGTTGCAAGTTCATTGTCTGTGAAGATTCTGTAAGGTTAATATTTTGTTGGTTTGTTTTGGGGCCACACCCAGAGGTGTTTAGGGGTTACTCCTGGCTCTGCACTATGAAATTGCTCCTGGCAGGCATCAGGGGACCCCATATCCGATGCTGATAAACTGAATCCGAGTTAGTTCCAAGTTGGCCGCGTGCAAGGCAAATGTCCCTACCTCTGGGCTATCGCTCCAGCCCTATTCGTTTGTTTGTGGATGACCCCCAAAGGGCTCTCAGGCTCACACCTGCCTCTACACTCAGGGATCACTCCTGACAGTGCCATGGGACCACCATGGGGTGCTAGGGATCAAACTCTGGTTGATAGTGTGCAGTGCAATGCATCACTACACACTGTACTATCATTCTGGCTACAGTTCTCTAAGGTTTTTTTGTTGTTGCTTTTGTTCCCCCTTTCTATTTTTTTGGGGGGATAAGGTGTTGGGCTATATCTGCTGGTGTGCAGGGCTTACTCCTGGCTTTGTGCTCAGGATCACTGCTGGCAGAACTCAGAGGACCCCTATGGGGATTGAACCTCAGTGAGCCGCGTGCATGGTAAATATCCTATCTGTTATACTATTTCTCTAATCCTATCCAGTGCTTCTTCCTGTTGGGTATTTTCCTGAAGTTGGACTAGTAAGCCAGGCTTTCTGCCCTCAGGAAGCATGTGGCCTTGTGAAACAGAGCTTTATGTGGACAATGTCCTGATAGGGGGTTAACAACCTGGGCCTGACAAGACAATAATGGTGAATGAAGTGAGTGGGTCCTTTCATTGTTGGCAATATAGCTTTCAATACAAACATCTTGGTCTGGCATTCATTCCTTCTTGTAAACAAATAAGAGAGAAATATCAATAAAAATTCACAATGAACACAGAACATGCCATGTAAACTGCTTTAAAGGGCACAATGTTCTGATTTTTAGTATTACTATTACACGACTCTCACCTCCAGAACATTCATTACTCCGTGGATGGAACTCTCTATTCAGGGGTCTCAAACTCAATTTACCTTGGGGGCCTCAGGAGGCAAAGTCAGGGTGATCTTGAGTGCACAATTCAGTAGTAAAACCTTGAACATTGGGGGTGTGACCCCAAACAACTAAAACAAAACAAAACAAAAAAAGATTCCTCTAGGGCAGGGCCACAAAATGTTGTACGGAGGGCCGCAAACGGCCACGCTGGTCTCGAGTTTGAGACCCCTGCAACATAAACAAGTCACCCCAAGCTCTCCCTCTACCCACCCCTCTTTTTAATCTTATAACCTTTGGTAAATACTGGTCTCCTTTCTGTCTCTCTGGATTTACCTATTTGGGACATTATGTGTAAGTGGTTTCTTCCACCTTGAATTTTTCAGGGTTGATTCTTGTATGTATATCAGGCATTACTTCCCTTTTTATAATAAATAATATTTTGTTTTTAATAGCACTTCATCTTCTGATTATCCACTCATCAGATAATAGGCATATAAGTGCTTTTATCTTTACACTATTGTAAAGTAGTGTACTGTTATGGATATTTGTGTACAAGAGTTTTTTTAAAACATTGGTTTTCAGCTTTGGGGAGTCTAGACCAATAGGTAGAATTTCTGGGACATGTAATTCTGTGTTTAGCCTTTTATTTTGGTTTTGTTTTGGGGCCACACCTGGCAGTGCTCAGGGGTTACTCCTAGCTTCTGCATTCAGGAATTACTCTTAGCAGTGCTTGGGGGACCATAAGGGAAGCTGAGGATTGAACCTGGGTTGGCTGTATGCAAGGCAAAACACCTTACACCCTAGCCGTGCTCAAGGGTTACTCCTAGCTATGTGCCTCAGAAATCGCTCCTGGCAGGCTCAGGGGACCATATGGGATGCCAAGATTTGAACCATCATCCTTCTGCTTGCAAGGCAAATACCCTACCTCCATGCTATCTCTCTGGCCCCTCAACTTTATTTTTTGGTGTGTGAATATACACAGTTGTGGGGCCGAAGAGTAGCATGGAGGTAAGGCGTGTGCCTTTCATGCAGGAGGTCATCAGTTCGAATCCCGGCATCCCATATGGTCCCCCGTGCCTGCCAGGAGCAATTTCTGAGCCTGGAGCCAGGAATAACCCCTGAGCACTCGCGGGGTGTGACCCAAAAACCACACACACACACACACACACCACACACAACAACTATTATATATATATATATATATTATAATATATATATATACTATATATATATATTACTACACACACACACAGTTGTCCCAGCAACAGTTGTCTTTTTGACTTTTTCATCTTAGAATGGTCTTGACATGCTTTTGAACAATTGATCATATATATATATATACATATATGATACATAGTATAACATATGTGATCATATATATACATATATGATCATATATATACATGTATGAATTTATTTTTATTTTTTTAGGGGGGCCACACCCAGGTGTGTCCCAGGGTTTACTCCTGGCTCTAAACACCATTTCTATTTTTTGAGGGTTTTTGTTTTGGTTTTTGGTTTTTGGTTTTTCGATCACACCCAGCAGTGCTACAGGGGTTACTCCTGGCTCCATGCTCAGAAATCACTCCTGGCTGGCTCAGGGGACCATATGGGATGCGGGATTCAAAACCACCGTCCTTTTGCATGCAAGCCAAATGCCCTACCTCCACGCAATCTCTCCAGCTCAAAGACCATTCTATTTATTTTTTTAAAAAAACATTTATTTATTTATTTATTTGGGTTTTTGGGCTACACCTGGTGGCACTCAGAGGTCACTCCTGGTTCTGTGCTCAGAAATAGCTCCTGGCAGGAGTAACCCTGTGCGTCAGTGGTGTGGCCCAAAAAGCAAATCAAAAAATAATAATTTAAAGAAAAAATCACTCCTGGCAGGCTCGAGGGACCATATGGGATGCTGGGGATTGAAACCCAGGTCAGTCCCGGGTCAGCCATGTGCAAGGCAAACACCCTACCACTGTGCTATCACATTGGCCCCTCAACTACTATTCCTGGGCCCAGAGAGTTAGCACAGCGGTGTTTGCCTTGCAAGCAGCCAATCCAGACCAAACGTTGGTTGGTTCGAATCCCGGTGTCTCATATGGTCCCCCGTGCCTGCCAGGTGCTATTTCTGAGCGAGACAGCCAGGAGTAACACCTGAGCAATGCCGGGTGTGGCCCCCCCCAAAAAAAAATAAAAAAATAAAAATTAAATAAAGACTATTCCTGACAGAGCTTGGGGGACCATATGGGATGCCAGGTATTGAACCCAAGTCAGTATAAGTAAATGTGATAATGCAGGTAAATTCTCTACCTGCTGTACTTTCTCTCTAGCCTATGTGTGGTTTATTTCTGGATCTTTATTTCTGTTCTCTTGGTGTCTCTATATATTTATGTAAATGCATAAAATCTAAATGTTTGGATTAGTGTAGCTTGTCACAAAATTTGAAATGAAAATGTGTGAAACCACCCACATTTTTCCTTTTCAAGCTTATTTAGACAACTTAGGATCCCTTGCGATTTTCATATGAACTTTCAGGAAAAACTTTATGTCTATAAGGAGAGCAGTGAGAATTTTGGAGAGATTGCCACTGAAGCTTTGGAGAGATTGCCATTTCCACAAATACCACCTTTTAGTTCATGCATATAACATGCTTTTCTGTTTATTTGTCCCCTTTACTTCTAAAATTTAATTTGTTTTGGATATTGGTTTTGGGGCAATGCCAAATTGAGTGTGGGGGTTCAGATATCTATCTGCCAAGGAGGCTGTGAGGTACTAGGATTCAAATCTGAGGCTCTAGCATGCAATGCATACATTCCTGCTCTTAGAGCCAATCTCTCTGACCCTCAACATCATTGTAAAGTTTTTAGTGTACAAAAATTTTTTTTTGACTTCATGGACTAAATTGCTAAGTTTGTTTTTGGTTTTGGGCAAACCCAGTGGTGCTCAGGGGTTACTCCTGGCTCTGAATTCAGAAATCACTCCTGGCTGGCTTGGGGAACCATCTGGGGTACGGGGGCCGCATGCAAGGAAAATGCCCTACCTGCTGTGTTATCACTCTGGCCTCAAAATTGCTAAATTTTTAATTCTTTGCTATAGTGAATAAAAATTTTTTCGTAGTTCCCTTTTTATTATTCATGTTAATGTATAGAAATACAATTGGTTTTAGTCTATTGATCTTGCAGCTTTGCTGAACTTATTTGGTAGTTCTAACTGGATTGCATGTGGAGAGGGATGTTCATTCTTTAGGGTCATCAATCATAAGATCATGTCATTTGTGAATAGAGATAATTTTCTATCATTCATGTCCTTTCTTCCCAGTCCTGGGTTCCTTCCCCATTCCTCTCGCTAAGAGCTGTGGTCAGACTTTGCAGTCTCAGTATTGGCTGCAAAGTGGAAAATACTTCCTGTTTGCTTCCCAATCAGTCTCTAAGGCATGTTGGCAGAGGGTTTCTCCCTTTTAGGCCTAGTTTGTCAAGTATGTATCATGAAAAAAAATTTTAATTGAGGTGCACAGAGATTTTGATTTTGTTTATTTTGAATCCCCTTTGTTACTCTGGATCTAAATACATGATCAAGAATCAGTAAATAATTACTGAATTAGGGATTCAGATGCCACTGCCCCAGTAACAGTGGCGGGTGTGTCTCCTTATCTTTATGTGTTGTTAGTTTGTTGTTTCTGGAGCATCACTGGGGAAACTGACCCAGGTTCACTGCTTTCTCCTAGATGTCTGACATAGAACAGCTGCTTTGTCTGACTCCTATGGTTGAGTGTATAGATAATTGGACCTGCTCAGGTCCAAGCCAGAATTGACAAACTGCACAGTAAAATCCTATGAAAATCCTATGACCTTGACCTTTGGACTAGCTAAATGGAATGATAGATCTTTGCCTTACAAAATTGCAGGTCTCAACTGTTAATGTCAAATCCTAAGTGCATTATGCATTAGAAAGCGACAAAGAGTTAATTCCCAGAAGCCATTCCTATTAATCTTGGTGGCTGGATAAAACTAAATTTGGGACCTCAATTACCTGATGGAGTCCTATGTAGGCTTAGCTGGCAGTAATATTGATGAGGATGGCAATCATGTCTCCCACTTGGAGACCCAATTGCAATCCCATCCTAAGCAATCTGTCCTTTGAGTGCGTTATTTTTCTTTTTTTCTTCTATCGTAGAGTTTTTAGCTCCTGAAACGTTAACCCTGTCGGCTCTGCTCCACAGCCCTACTCCACAGAAGGAGGAAAATCATACCACTGACATTTAAACTGCCTTTCATCCTGCAGCAAAGTCCTTTTCATTGTCAACTGGTCACATCCTTTCTGAGAATGTAGCTTTGAGTATGCCCATGACAGATGAGGAAACGGAGTTTGCAGATTAAATCAATGCCCACCTGGAAAGGGACAGAAAGCTGGCCTGGGCCAGAGTGAAAGCATAGCAGTAGGGCATTTGCCTTGTATGCGACTGACCCAGGACAGACCTGAGTTCAATCCCCAGCAATCCATATGGTCCCCTGAGCCTGCCAGGAGCGATTTCTGAGTGCAGAGCCAGAAGTAACACCTGAGAGCTGCTGGGTGTGACCCCAAAACCAAACCAAACCAAAACAAAACAAAAACAAACCCATACTGGCCTGGCTCTGGGGGGGGGACACTTTTTTCTGGGCTGATAAACTTCTGGGGTGCAGAAGTCTTCAAAGGGCTGCCGGTGCAGAATTACCATACTCCTCTTAGATTCACTGATTTTTGAATTTGTCCTTCACTGTGGAGAATTTGAAGGACAAGTTCTGAGTGAAAGACTGTGGGGAGGGACAGAGTAGGCCATTAAAGAGAGGAACAGAAAGGTCACATTTAGCAAGTTGAACAATCCTGCCACCTACACTGAAATCTCTCAGACTGTGGTGTCCTCCACAGATTACATTTATATGAAATTTCCATGTATGCTCCCTGAGACTTAGCCTCCTAGTAGCCTATTAGAGACATGTTTCTGACCTCTGGGCTCCTGGATGACCAGGTGGGCAGGGAGCATCAATTACTCTGGCCTGGTGTATGTACAGAATGAGTCAAAAAAGAGATTGTTATGGAGAAGTAGTCCAGCCATGATAGCAGAAGCCATACAGCTAAAAAGTAGGAGGAGGACCAGAGCGATAGTGCAGCAATAGGGCATTTGCCTTGCATGCGGCTGATCAGGAAGGACGTTGATTTGATCCCCAGTGTCCCATATGGTCCCCCAAACCAGGAGCAACTTCTGAGAGCATAGCCAAGAGTAACCCCTGAGCATCACCAGGTAGTAGAAAGGGCCAAAGAGATAGCACAGCAGTAGGGCATTTGCCTTGCATACAGCCGATTCAGGTGAGATGGTGGTTTCGAATCCTGGCATCCCATGTGGTCCCCCCAAGCCTGCCAAGAGCAATTTCTGAGCACAAAGCCAGGAGTAACCCCTGAGCGCCACTGCCGCTGGGTGTGACCCCCCCCCCAAAAAAAAAAGTAGTAGGAGTCCCTTCCAGGCTGTTCTCTCAGTGAGGACAGAGGCCAACTAGGGTAAGAAAAAATGAGGTAGAATAATTTTTTTTTTGGTTTTTTGGACCACACCAGGTGACACTTAGGGTTACTCCTGGCTATATGCTCAGAAATCGCTCCTGGCTTGGGGGACCATATAGGACGCCGGGGGAATGAACCGGGGTCTGTCCTAGGCTAGTGCTGGCAAGGCAGACACTTTACCTCTAGCACCAACGCGCCGGCCCCAGAGGTAGAATAATTTAATAATTCAAAATCAAAGTAAAGTAATAGGAGTTGAAAATAGTTGACTCTTCTAGACAGCAATGAGGAGCAGACAATTGGATTTGATGTGCATAAAGACTTCTCTCTCTTTTTCAAAAATCAACTCACCAGGGGCCAGAGAGATAGCATAGAGGTAGGGTATTTGCCTTGCAAGCAGAAGAACAGTGGTTCAAATCCTGGCATCCCATATGGTCCCCCAAGCCTGCCAGAAGCAATTTTTTAACATAGAGCCAGGAGTAACCCCTGAGCTCTGCCAGGTGTGACCCCCCCCAAAAATCAAATCACCATGATATAGTTAGGAAGTTGTTGATAGTTTGAGTTTCATTCATATAATGTTCCAACACCCATCCCTTTTCCAGTGTTGTTTCATGCCACCAATTTCCCAAGTATCCTCTGCCTCCCCAAGCCTGCCTTTATGATACCCTACTTCTCTCTCCTCACTCTCTCTCTCTCATATATATATATATATATATATATATATATATATATATATATATATATATATAACACACATATATATATCACTCTCCTCCCCCCCTTTTTTTTCTGGCCACACCCGTTTGATGCTCAGGGGATAGTCCTAGCTAAGGGCTCAGAAATTGCCCCTGGCTTGGGGGGGACCATATGGGACACCAGGAATTGAACTGCAGTCCTTCCTTGGTTAGCTCTTGCAAGGCAGACACCTTACCTCTAGCGCCACCTTGCCTGCCTCATCCCCGTCTTTTTTTTTTTTTCTTTCTTTCTTTTTTTTGTGCCACACTTGGTGATGCTCAGGCATTACTCCTGGCTATGTGCTCAGAAATCATCCTGACTTGGGGGACCATATGGGACGCCAGGGGATTGAACCCTGGTTCATCCTGGGTCAGCAGAGTGCAAGGCAAATGCCCTACCACTGTGCCATTGCTCCGGCCCCTCTCTTCCCCTTTTTTCTTTGTAAGCACCATAGTTTTTCAATTCTGTTAATTCTGTCACTGAGGGGTTACCATGCATATCACTTTATTTCCTTTCAGCACTCAGTTATTGAGAAAGACTTCTCTTAGGTCACAAGACACATACTTATTTTTTTTTATGGAATTGGGGGGCACCTGGCAGTGCCCAGAGACTATTCCTGGCTCTGCTCAGAGGTTTAGCTGGGTTTGGAGAACCACATGCCATTCTGGAATTCGAATTCATGGTTGGTTGATCATAAAGAAAGTGCCTTAACTTCTGTACTATTTCTCTATCCCTGCCTTTTGTTCTTAAAAGGACCAAGCTTTGGAAGGTTTAAGGAAGGCGAGAGATACCTGGAATAGACATAGTCCTAACGTGAAGCCTTAGTTAAGTCCTAACTGAGCCTGGCTGAAAGTAGGTTCAATTAACTTCATGTCATTGAGTTTTCTGGTTTTTTTCCTTTGAGCTTTTGGAGAGTTTTGCTATACAGCATTACTATGGCAACTGCCCGATTCAAGGAGGATGGCAAAGGGTCTTTTTAGGAGTGATGGACAGAGATAGGCTATTTAGTCTGGAAATCAATGAGTTGACATACAAGGAAGCCAGCATTGCTTTGCCTGAGGTAGAACTACTACTTATCAACTAAAGAACTAGGAAAATGGGAACTATTTTCACCAGCTGAGGTCATGAAAATAGCAAGGTAGGACTTACTGACTCACATAGTTTTCAATTTTATTTTGTGATCATTTTCAAACTGGCCTGTGAGATAGATTGTGTGTGTGTGTGTGTGTGTGTGTGTGTGTGTGTGTGTGTACTTTCTCTCAAGTCTTGCTCAGGTGTTCAAAGACCACTCAAGGTCACACTTGGCAGGTCTGTGCTAGGGCTGGAGGATGCTATGCTACTCGGGTTCTTAGTGCTGGGGACCACCACACTGGTGGAGCTCGGGGCCTCCAGGGCTGTATTTGGTGGTATTTATGGAGTTATATGGTGCAGGGATCAAATTCAGGGTCATGTGCATGCTAGGCAGGCTCCTCAATCTCTGAGCCATTTCACAGGTCCCTATAACTTTGTATTATTATTATCATCATTATTAATTATTATTAATTATATCTAAAGAACAAGTACTAGACTCCAAGGACCTCCAGAATCTGGCCTGCAGTTGCCTCTAGGCTCAAGGAGGGATGCAATGCTGGCAGGCTGTTTTCCCTTGACTCCAGAAGGAAAGTCCTACGATCTCATAAATCACGCCTTTCCTTAGAGCATCCTACTGCTTCTGCTGCCCCATCTCGTTGATTCAGTGACGATTTTCAGCCACAGCCCATCTGTAAAGGTCTCTCATCTCCCTGTGCCAGCACAGAGATGGTTGTCTTGTCGAGGTGCCCACCTGTGGAGAACGTCCTTGCTGCACAATGTAGCTGTGCTCTGCCACTGTGAAGACCTTAGTCCCACTCCTCAGCCTCGGGACTTACAGAGTCAACTGTCCCGCCCAATGAGAAGGCTTGGGTTTGGGGTCTGGAGGGAGGAGTCAATCTCTCAGTCAAAGATGAAGCTAATGAAGAGAATCTTCTACAAACTGAAGCTCTAACTGTAATTACCTTTTTAGGGATTTTTTTTTTGGGGGGGGGCACACCTAGTAAAGACAACAGAGACTCTTATGGTCTCTGGTCAGCCATAAAGTGGGTTACTGTCCCTTTCAGGATGAAGACGTCAGTTACCAAGAGGCCCAGCCCTTTTAACTGTTGCAGGATGGGTTTTTCTCTTCCTTCCTTCCTTCCTTACCTTCCTTCCTTCCTTCCTTCCTTCCTTCCTTCCTCCTTCCTTTCCTTCCTTCCTTCCTTCCTTCCTTTCCTTCCTTCCTTCCTCTCTTTCTCTGTCTTCTCTCTCCTTCCTTCCTTCCTTCCTTCCTTCCTTCCTTCCTTCCTTCCTTCCTTCCTTCCTTCCTTCCTTCCTTCCTTCCTTCCTTCCGTCCTTCCTTTCCTTCCTCTCTCTTTCTTCTTCTCCTTCCTTCCTCTCCTTCCTTCCTTCCTTCCTTCCTCTCCTTCCTTCCTTCCTTCCTTCTTCCTTCCTTCCTTCCTTCCTTCCTTCCTTCCTTCCTTCCTTAATTCTTCTTCCTTCCTTCCTTCCTTCCTTCCTTCCTTCCTTCCTTCCTTCCTTCCTTCCTTCCTTCCTTCCTTCCTTCCTTCCTTCCTTCCTTCCTTCCTTCCTTTCTTTCTTTCTTTCTTTCTTTCTTTCTTTCTTTCTTTCTTTCTTTCTTTCTTTCTTTCTTTCTTTCTTTCTTTCTTTCTTTCTTTCCTTTCTTTCACCACACCCGGCAGTGCTCAGGGGCTACTCCTGGCTTCTGCCTCAGAAATCATTCCAGCAGGCTGGGTGACCATATGGAATGCTGGAACAGGGTCCCTCCCTAGGGGTCGGCCACATTCAAGGCAAAGGCCCTACCACTGTGCTATCTCTCTGGCCCCTGTATTGTTTTTGCTTTTGTTTTCATTATATGGAGGGCCAGAGAGATAGCACAGCGGTAGGATGTTTGCTTTGCATGCAGCCAACCTGGGACAAACATGGGTTCGATCCTCAGCATTTTATATGATCCCTCGAGCCTGCCAGAAGCGATTTCTGAGTGCATACATGTACATATATATGATACATATTATATATATGTAGAGCTATCACCAGGGGTCAGTGGAGATCATCAAGTGATGGTCTTCTGTAAGTCTTCTAGCCATGGTGGTTGTCAGCTGCATTCATCTTTTCTTGAGAGTTAATTTAAAAGCTCCAAAGCCGAGAGAGGATGTGTAAGGGAGAAAGGAAACTGTATTTTAGGAAATAAACAGTAACTTTCTATGAAACCTCTGCTTAGCCTAAGAAAGTGAAAAACTCGGATCCTTTTGGGTAATGGGGCGACAAATTCTTTCTAGCTGCTTCCTGCTGATAAGGGAAGTTGTGGAGATATGAAAATTTTTCACTTTCTATTTCTATCTATAATCTATCAGAGGGGTAAAAAATTTTCTCTATTTAAAAATTATTTTATTCATTTTCTCTTCTGCTTATTTTCTGTCTTTTATATCTATATAAAAATCTCCTTTGCTAATTTTCTTTGTCTTTTTTCTCTTTTGCTCATTTATTTTCACTTTCTGAATCTCTTTTGCTTATTTTCTCAGTCTCTTTTTTTTTGCTCATTTTTCTCTCTTTTTCTCTTTTTGCTTAATTTCTCTCACATTTCTCTCTCTTTTTCAATATTCACCTTTTTACTTACATCTTTTTCTTCTTGAAGTTCTTGTAGAACTACAAGTTCTTGTAGAATCCTGGGTGCAATTGTGTTCGCCTGTTCTGAGCACCAGTTGCAAGAGAGATGCAGAGTAAGCAGCATCTTGCTGATGTTTTATCTCAGGCCCACCCCTGGGGAGCTGGGCCTCTACCCCCGCTCCCCTGTGGGCCGGCAAGATCTACTCTGGTCTTTTCCCTGGACCTCCTCAATTGTCAAACTTTTTCTTTATATGCCTGCTATACTGTTTTCCATTACAGGGGCATGTCCAAGAGGCGTGTTCAGGTCCAATTCCAAGGGTGTGTCCCAGTCCGATTATCTTCACATCAACAGTAACCCTACATCACTACTTTCCATCTTTCCATTTTCACTTATTTCTCTCTTCTGGACACTTCATTTAAATTAAATCATATAGTATGTGGTCTTTGTGACCAGCTTCTTTCCCTTCATATAATGGTATCTAAGTTGGACATGTGTCAATAGTTCATTATTTAAAAAATTATTTTGTAAAGTTATTTGGGGAATCTCAGAAAAACTGAGTAAAAAGTATTAAGAATTTCGATAGAGGGGCTGGAGAGATAGTACAGCGGTAAGGTGTTTGCCTTACATGTTGCCGACCCAGGACAGACCTGGGTTTGATTCCTGGCATCCCATATTGTCCCCTGAGCCTGCAAGGAGCAATTTCTGAGCGTAGAGCCAGGAAGAACCCCTAAGCACTGGCAGGTGTGACCCAAAGCAATAAAAAAAAAAAAAAAAAAGACTTCCTGCTCTCTTCCCTAGATCAGCCCATCAGTGCAGTTTCTCAGACCACCAACATCCAGATCCAGCAGAGTGCATTTGTGATATTCAGTGAACCTATGTTAACTTGTCACTGTCACCCAAAGTCCAGAGTTTACATGAGGATTCACTCTTGATTTGGTGCATTCTGTGGATTTTGACAAATGCATCATGATGTTTATTTACCTTTATAACATCATGTAGGAGAGTTTCACTGCTCAAAAAGATCTTGTCTTTTCCCCTTTCATTTATCCTTTCTCCATTAGCAATCACTGGTCTTCTGACCTGATCTCCATAGTCCTGTCTTTTTTAGAATGGCTAGAATAATTCAGTATCTAGGCTTCTCAGATTGGCTTCTTCCTCTTGAGTTAGCATCTTTTCGATATTCCATTCTTTTTCATAGTTGGATAATATTCCATTGTCTGAATATACCAAAATTTAGTTATCCATTCACTCACTAAGGGATATTTGGTTTCTCACAAGTTTGAATATTTGGTTTCTCACAAAGTTATGACTGCAGTACTTCCTTCCTATAGTTGAATAATATTCTACTATGTAAATAGACTCCGTTTTCTTTTCCATTCATTAGTTTGGAAAAATTAAGCTATTTGGATTGTTTCCACCTTTTGGCTATTGGAGATTGTGCTAGTCTCAACATATGTGTACAAATGTTTGCTTGACCACCTGTTTTCAGTCCTTTTGGGTGTTATAAATAGGAGAGGAATTGCTGGTTGATCTTGTTTCACTGCTTTGAGTAACTGCCAGACTGTTTTCAGTGACCCACTATTTCACATTCTCCCCAGCAGTGCGAGTCTCAGCTTCTCCATATCCTCAGCCACAATTATTATTGTCTGGTATTTTCATTCTAATCCTGAAACAAATCCGAGTGGCTGTGAAATTGCACCTCTTTGTGGTCTTGTTTTGCATTTCCTTGATGACCCAGGAACCAGTGCATCTTTTCTTTTTTTTTTTTTTTTTTTTTTTTTTTCAGTTTTTGGGCCACACCCAGCGGTACTCAGGGGTTACTCCTGGCTGTCCTGGCTGTCTCAGAGATAGCTCCTGGCAGGCACGGGGGACCATATGGGACACCGGGATTCGAACCAACCACCTTTGGTCCTGGATCGGCTGCTTGCAAGGCAAACGCCACTGTACTATCTCTCTGGGCCCCAGTGGCATCTTTTCATTGTTGTCACTTATTGAGTTTTTTTGGAGAAATGTCTCTATTTCTTTCTGATCCTTTTTCACTTTTTAGTTGGACCACTTTTCTTTTTTAAATATGTGAGAATCCTTTATCCTGGATACAAGATCTCTATTAGACACACATTTGCAAATATCTTCCTTCACAAGTCACTTTTAAGTATGTACACATCCACTCTTCGCCTCCTGGAGAACTTCTTCCTCTGGTTTTTATGTAGGCACCCTGGTTTACTCTAATAATAGAGTTCCAGGCCTATAGTGTCTCAACACCACACCTACCAACAAGACTCAGCATCCTTCCACTGCTATGTCTAGGTCCTTTCTCACCTACCTTACACCCTTGGCAGACCCAGTTCTGTAGGCTGACTCTCAGGGTCTGTCACCATGGGCCGGAGGCAGTGGGTAGAGTGAGGGATGGGCAGTATAGTAAAGGTGTCAAAAGGTACAAAATCCCAGACATAAAGTTTAAAAGCCATGGGATGTAATATACCTCATGGTGGTCATAGTTAAGATTGTATTGCACATTTGAAAGTTGCTAAGAAAGTAAATCTTGTTTCTGGGAGGGGAGGCTCCCAAGTGATATTTAGGAGAGCTGGGCTTAACTCTTGGCTATTTGGCCAACAGTTTTAGTGTAGCAGGATCATACAACTCAGGCGTGCCAAAGCTTGGAACTGCTGGAACTATCCCCATCAGTGCTCAAGAAGTCGTTCAGGGATTGAATGTACACGTCAAACATGGGTGTGCAACTTTCCCTTGGATCAAGAGAGATCTTAAAGATTCACATCAGACTCTCTTTCCTGCTGAGCTTGCCTAGACACTCCAAGGACTATAACCTCTCCAGGACCCACATCCAGTAAGATGTCCCCACCCAATGCACGTGGGGCCAATTCCTGCCGTGTGATTGGGTACCCAGAGACTTATAAAGCATGGCAGCCATGCTCTCTGCCTCTTTTCTGCTGAGCCTGCCTAGACACTCCAAGGACTATAATCTCTCCAGGACCCACACCTGAAATGTGACCGCTCTGCTTCTCAGCTGCGCTTATCTTGTAACCCCTGAATTCCATTTCTGCACATTTTAAGAAGCAATCTACAGCCTTGCCAATGGAGTAATTTTGCAGTACACCCCCATATTTACAGAAATCAAGATGGCTCCTCTAATAATCTAAAAAGTAGGAAATGAATAGGTATCCTCTCAAATAAAAGTTTAGAGTAGAATTATGGAAAATGTTCAGGGAGCTCAAAAAAAAAAGCATCAATAAACTTGACTGGAGCAAAATTAAATATCAAGAAGATTTGTCAACTGAAATTAGAAAATTTCACACTGAACTAACATCAGAAAAACTGAGCTTATGCAAGTGTTGCCAGACACGGGGTTTGGGGAGACCTCATGCTGGAGCTTTTCTCCCTAGCCTGGGGAGTGCTGGGAGATTTGGCAGGCCCCATAGCCTACCCCCTCCTTTTCCCCTGGACTCCAGGCCCTAACTGGATGCCGGCTCAGGTGGCCAGAAATAGGTTCAGGTGAACTCTTAGTGGTCCTCAGGCTTCCCCCCTCCCTCCGTACTCCAGGGGGTGGGGTGCATGGGGAGAAGGGCAGGCAGACATCTGGCTTCTGGTTTCCTCCTTGATTCTGTAGACCAGCTCTTGCCAGGTATGGGGTTTGGGGAGGCTCCATACCGGAGCCCTTCTCCCTGGCCTGGGGAGTGCTGGGAGGCTTGGCAGGCCCTCAGCCGTCCTTGTCTTTTTCCTCTGACTCCAGGCCTTCCCTGGGTGCCAGCTCAGATGGCCAGAAGTGTTTCAGGGGGACTCTTAGTGGCCCTCAGGCTTCCCCCCTCCCTCCATACTCCAGGGGGGGGATATGCATGGGGAGGAGGGCGGGCAGACATCTGGCTTCCAGTTTCCTCTTTGATTCTGGAGACCAGCTCTTGCCAGGTATGGAGTTTGGGGAGGCCCCCATACCGGAGCCCTTCTCCCTGGCCTGGGGGGTGCTGGGAGGCTTGGCAGGCCCCCAGCCATCCTTGTCTTTTCCCCCCTGACTCCAGGCCTTCCCTGGGTGCCAGCTCAGATGGCCAGAAGTGGGTTCAGGGGGACTCTTAGTGGTCCTCAGGCTTCCCCCCTACCTCTCCCTACACTAATGGAAATGCGCTTTGGGAGGAGGGTGGGCCGTTTTAGTACTGGTTTATGTTGGGACAGTCACTGGAATTTTTTTCTCCTTGTTTTCCTATTGATAGTATTGTATGCATATATTCTATATATCCATAATATCCATCTTGTATTGTGACCTTGATACTGCCCTACAAGGCTCATTTCTAATATTTTACTGCCTCAGTCCCAACCCTTATTTTCCCCCATCTTCCCATGTAGGTGCGGCTCATGACATGAAGCTCACCACATAGAGTGATAAGTGCAGTTAGAGAAATAACTACATTGAAAACTATCATAACAATGTGAATGAATGAGGGAAAAAGAAAGCCTGTCTCGAGTACAGGTGTGGGTGGGGTGGGGAGTAGATAGATCTGGGAAATTGATGGTGGGAATCCTGCACTGGTGAAGGGGGGTGTTATTTACATGACTGTAATCATACAACTACAATTATATTTGTAATCACGGTGTTTAAATAAAGATAATTTATAAAAAAAGATTCATATCAGAAGAAAATAATATTTTGTGGACCATTGAGATAGCCCAGCGGGCTAGAACATATGCCTGGCATGCATTGGACTCTGGGTTTAATCCTGGGGATATCATGGCTTTCTGAACACTGGATGTAGCCCTGATGGTCACCAAACCCAACCAAAGAGACTCCTCTCCCCCATCTTAGTAATTTATTTTGTTTGTTTTTGTTTTTGGGCCACACCCGGTGGCACTTAGGGGTTACTCCTGGTTCTGTGCTCAGAAATCGCTCCTGGCAGGTGCAGAGGACCATATTGGATGCTGGGATTTGAACCACCATTGTCCTGGTTCGGCTGTTTGCAAACACCCTGCCACTGTGCTATCTCTCCCTGCTATATATGTTACAGATATTAACTAGAGCTATTGTGATAATCACTTTATACTACATACAAACCTTGAATTGTGTTGTATATCTGACACTAGTTTGACATTTTTTGTCAGTTTATTTCATAATAAAATAATTAAAATAGTAAACTTTATGTGTTTTTTGAGATGTTACTTGTTTGTTGCCACAAAAAATGGTTAGATGAAAGGAAATGGAGGAAAGGCACTGAAATATCTCACCTACTGATTTTTCCCAGTAAACCTACCTCCTCAACAGCAGGCTAACTAAGGCCATCCTGAGGATTCCCCTGAAGCAAATTTGAGCAACAGACCACTGAGCTAAGGCATCTTCTTGATGAGCTAAACTACTTGCCAAGACATAAGAATAAGCAGGTGAAAGAGGACGAAGATAGAGATGTCTCAGTCTTGGAGCAAGTATTCAGAGGTTCATACTAGTAAATAGGGCCTGGGATGTGGTAGGGTGCAGTGTAGATTTGTAATTTGACCTGCCTAGGTGATCCTCCTGGCTCTATCTGTCATGTGAACTTGGCCAGGTCACCTTCCTCTCAGCCTTTGCTTCCCCTTGGTAGAATGAGGTGATGATTTCTTCCAGTGTAGAGACTGAGTGAGAGATTGTGCCAAGCCCTAGCCAAGATCACAGCCAAGTGGTAGAAGGAATGCTAGGTGGGGAGAGAAAGAATTTTCTGCTGACCTGTCTTTTACTCTCTTGGGCAAGATCCCTGAGCTCTGTGAACCTATCTCCTCATATATAAGGCAGGAGACCACCTGCTCCTCTTAGCACTATAAAAATGTGATGTTGGTTTTCAAAACAAAGCATTTTGGAAATGCAACAACAAACCTTATGAAAAGTAAAATGGAGATTAAGAAACAAATACTTGGCATAATAATGAACTGTTAACCCAGGGTGCTGTTGTTAATTAAAAATGATCCTGCATAATATGCAGCCATTAAAATGGATAATTAGGCAGACTGTGAGAAACAAGTAGCTTTGTTTCGGAGAGGCAGGATGCTTGCAAAACTACATACACAAGGACCAGAACTCTGTGGAATTATATTTAAGGTAGACAGAACCTAGAAAGGATCACAGGAAAAAAAAAATGTGATGATGGTGCACAGACATGGGCAAAGTTAAATGTGATGAAAACCACCCTCTGAAAGCTGTATGTATATTATAATTATTTTATTTTTATGTTGTTTTTTTTTTCTAGAGTTGGTTGAGCCAGGCCTGGCTGTCCTTAGTTTTGTGTAACTGATTCTGATACCTGGTTCTGTGGGATCATTTCTGACAATATTGGAGACTATATATAGTGCTTGGGATCAAATCAGGGTTGGCTGTTTGCAGGGCAAGTACTTAACCTCTGCAAATCTCTCCAGCTCTCTATCTTGTTTTTAATAGGAAGGATGCAATTAAAACAACAACAGGCAAACAAACACACACACACACACACACACACACACAAAATAAACCCCACGAACAGTGTAACAGGAGGGTCATTTGGAGACAGCCTGAATTTGAATTCTGGCTTGTTGGCTACAAGGGATTGAAAGCACAATGAATGTCACTGCAGCAGAGCCCTGCCCCATCTGTCCTGTTCCCTGGCCCTGGCTACCCCTGCCCAATCCAAAGTTTGCTACTCACAGATCTCCCAGGAGCTGGGCAAAGGATCTCCCCCAGTGCAATGTCATCATCATCATCATAAGTTCTATCTCTCCAGAGTCTGCCTACAATAAGCAGACCCAGTCTCTGGCTCCTCAGTCCCACCTCCTGGCCATGTTGGAAAGATGCCATGGGCTGGAATTTATAGAACCGAACACTCTGCACCCCCGCAGACAAGCAGGGAAGTCCCTGCTCCCACTTAACTACTGCACATCCCTTGTTTCCCACACCACTGCAGCTGATCGCAGCAGAAACCAGCTGCCTTCTCGGTTTAACCACTTATGAGGGTGGAGAAATCTCACACTCCTATGCCTGTACACGCCTTCATAAGTAGAACACAGGCATTGTAAGGTGCTTTTATAAAAAATACTTTAAGTCCAAATAATAGAATTTCCTATCTTCCAGTCTAATCAAAGGCCAGCTGCCTCTTACCTTTTCAGCTATATTTCCCCCTCAATATTAACCACATGTCTCTAAGTAAACACTATTATTTCTTTTTTCTTTTTTTTTTTCCAGTGTGGGGCAGGGCTAGAGCACACTCAGTGACACTCAGGAACCATTTCTGGCTCTTTGCTCAGGAGTGACTCCTGGTGGTACTTGGGGAACTGTATAGAGCTTCTGAGACTTGAACTAAGGTTGGAAGGAGTTGACTTATGCAAGACAAGTCACCTCCTGTATTATCTTTCCAGACCCAACACACCTATTTATTTTATTATTTGTACTATTTGAACTCATTGACTTCCTGTTCTACTGGGAAAAGGCTTAGCTCGCTTACACCTCACCTCCATCACCCTTTGTCTCATTCTCACAACAGAGTGGGTGCAAATCACTATTTTGTCTATGACTGTCACTTTAAGAAATACACTCACACCCCTTCTTGTTCACTTACTGACATCTCCTGATGTTCCCCCCGCCCAGTGCTTCATGGGAAGAGACAGCCCTGTCAGCTCCTCTCTCGCTCCTCTGCCCTCTGCCTCCTGGTGTCGTATGTACCTTCCACTTCCCAGGGCCTCAATCGATAGCATCCTCATTCTGTTTCCTAACTGTAATGAAGTCTTCATGCCTTGCTTAAAGATGGATACTAGAAAAAATAAAAAAGACAGACAAGGATCGATTCTAAAATCAATATACAATATTTACATTTCTGGGACCTAATATACATACACACACAGTTCTATTTTCAGCCTGTAGTATACCTGCTTACATTTTTCATTCTTGTCATACTCTTTTTTGATCTGAAATTTCAAGATTTTCTCCTTGTTGTTGTTGCCGTGTACGACATCATTATATTCTTGATATCTCCTCAACTTTCCATCTCAGTAGGCGTTTATTGGGTTTTTTCCCTCCCTAAGGTTTACCTTGTAGAGTCTTCTGTCCTCCTACTTCCATCTGGTATGCAATTATCTCAGAACTTCCTTTCATTTTCCTGAACTTAAGCCACATTTTCTGAGATTTGGGTTGTCATTTCCCCCATCTTTTTCCTTTTGGTTTAAGGACCAGACCCAGAGGTGCTCAGGGGATACTTTTGACTCTCTCTCTCCAGGGGTCACTCACAGCTGTGCTCAGGGAACCTTGTAGAACTAGAGATCAAACCCAAGTTTCTGACATGCCAAGTTTGCACTCAATCATTAAGCTTTCTCCGGCCCCTTGGCTGTCATTCTTGGGTTTTCATATTTATTTTTCCAGAGCATATCTATGCAGAGGTGTATGCTGGGAAAATGTTCAGATCTCCTGTATTTGAAATTTTAGTTATTCTTGCATTTATATTTGATTAATAAGTGGGCTGGCATCACTCTTAGGTTATGAATGAAATTTGTTTAAGAAGTTAAAGGCACTGATCTATTAACCTTGGTGTGAATTTTCCTACTGGAAGTGCCAACTACTCTCATTCTTTTATTCACTCTGTAAAGACCCTGAGATTCTGTCAGCATCTTTAGAGCTTTGTGCTTGGTGACATTTGTTTTCAGCATTGTTTCCAGTAGGAGGGCATCTTTCATCAGGTATTATAAATTTTACATCCTTCACCTTTGAGAATTTTTCCTCTATTATTTCTTTGTTCTTGTTTTTGATTTTGTTTTGAGGCCACACCCAATGGTGCTCAGAAATTGCTTTTGGCAGTTTGGGGGATCATAAGGGATGCAGGGGATCAAACCTGGATTGGCCACATGCAAGGCAAACACCCTACCCACTGTGCTATCACTCTGACCTCTTCCTCTATTATTTCTTCAGTTATTTCCACTTTGTTCTCTCTGTTCTATTTTCCCCCCAAACCCCTGTTGGCTCCTGACTTGAGCTCTATCCCCTTTATATATTGACTTGTTTCCACCCCATCTCTCTCTCTCTCCCCTCTTCTCTCTCTCATCAAATTTTGAAAGTATATTTAAAACCTGAGGACAATTTATCTTCTTAACATAGAGTCTTAGGTGAAAATGTGTTTCTTGTTTATATATAATACACGTACTCCATTGTTTCTGTGAAAACAGTGACAGACATTTCAAACATGTTTCATTTAAGGATTTCAGGATTGCCATAAAACAAATCAAAAGTGCCTTTAATGAACACGACTCTGAAAATTTAACTCCAAAGTCAGTCAGGTAGAGGCTTTTAGAGGTAGAAAATGAATATTGCAGGGATGAGGCTTCATGAGGCAGGCTCCAAGTAGGAAAAAAAAAAGTATAAAATAGCAAGTACTTCAATGGTTCACTTTAGCTCCCCAGGATCTTGGGGACATTCAGCCCCTTCCCCCTACCCACCTCCCACCTTCACCTTAGCTTAGGGGTAGGAAAATTCTGTCATTCAGGTAGAGGACCCAGAAGGGTCTAGTCCTAAGTCACCCATAAGGTTGGGGTTTTCCCTGGCCTCTGAACTAAGGATGTTGGGGGGCTTCCTGCCAGGGCAAAGGACAGAGGTTCTAGCAAAGGGCTGCTGCATTGACAGAGGCTCAGAACACTCAGTGCTATACAGATCAAGAGAAACTGTGCTTACCTGGCTCCTGGCACTAAGCAAGCTTTCTTCAACTCACCCTGGACACTTCAGGCCACACTGTCAAATACGAGGAAATAAAGGAGATTCAAAGGCTTCTGGTGCTCCCAACTTGCCTTTGAGCCTGTGTTCCTTCTCTGGGCACACACACAGTGATATAGCCCCAAGCTCTGTAGAAAGTACTTCCTCACCCCAGCCTGTTGACAGTCAGGCTTCTTATGAGTACACCCATGTGCACACCCTTTCCTTGCATGCAAATTTGCTGAGTGTGTGGGATACTTTGCAAAGGTGGGGTTGGAATGCCACTGAAATGGGGGGAGCAGGTCACCTGGCCTGTGTCTCTGTCCCAGGAGAGGCCATCTGAACAGAAAAGATCTAGCAAGTCCTTCACAGTTCAGCTGCCTCCACATCTGAAGTTTGGCAGGAGAGAAGGTACAACCTGAGGGAACATGCAACCCATGTTCATTTTATTTGCTAAAGAATCCTTTACAATTAGTCCTTCATGCAAATGCTTACTTATTCAAGCAACGGTTTGTAGAGCTCCAATAACGATAATAATTAGCCTCCTTGAGTATTACTATGTGTCAGGCACTGTGTGAAGGCCTTTGAACTCTGCCCTGAGGCAGATGGTAGGAAGACAGGGACAAAGATGCTGAAGACACCGTCAGATTTGTGAGAAGTCCGTCCTTAGCATTGCAACCATGAGAGGAACCTTCTTAACATTCCTCTCATACTATTATGAGAGGAAGTATAGGGAAATGGTCAAGGATAAGGCTTTTTGGATCAGGGACTTGTGTTTTTGACCTGATTTATATCACTTTTTAGCTGTGTAAACCCTGGACAAGTTATTTTAACTGTGTAAGCTTCAGTTTTCTCATCTGAAGTAGGTGAGAAATTAGTAATAGTTATAGCTTATGGAGTCACAAGGGCTAAATGAGATAATGCCTTTGAAACAGTCGCATAGTGAGTGCTTCATAAACCAGAGTACTATGGAATCCCAGGAATTAACTTAGAAGAACATTTATAAAAGGCAGCCCAAAGGCATTACTACTTACAGGACAAGCAAGAGACAAAGAAGGAAAAGGAAGTCGTTTAAGTGGTCTGTATTATTCTGGTTGGAAATTAGACACTGCCCTCCTGCCCTGCTTCAATTCTATACTAACCTCTTTAGTTCCAGGATCTGCCACCATAGCACATAGCGGCAAATTATGTGGATGCACATTTTTCCTCTTCCAAGAGGAAAAACAATGCAGTTCCATCTATTAAGGAATCTGCCCTTCTAACATGCTCCCAACATTGCCTATGATAGCAAAAAATTTTGGAGAAATATAAATGCAATATCAATGGGTAAATAGCATAATTGATTGGAATACCTGAATACAATGGAAGGTGATATAGCTACTAAAATGCCAGGTAAGTCTGTACGAATGGATATATCAAAAGATGTTATAATTGGCACTCAACAAATGCACCAGTTTTGAGGATATCACTTTATAAATTTTGGCAAACACATTCCCCTATCATCAGGACTCTGAGCAAGATCAAAAACATTTTTCTAACTCTGAAAATTTCCTTTTGCCTCTTCTCCATCAGTTCCTCCCTCTCTGTGCAGAGGCAGCCACTATTCTGCTCTTGAACTTCATAGATCCATTTAGTCTTTTCTTACACTTCCTATTTTTGGAACCACTGTCTTTAAAAAAAATATTCAGCTCTGTTTGTTGCAGCTTAAATCTTCAGTGTGGCTGTTTTTGGAGATGGAAAATTTAAGGACATAATCAAGGTGAAATGGGGTCATTTGGGTAACCCCCCCTAAAATAGTAGGATCAATAGTCTTTTGAGAAGAGACCTCCCACCTCTCCCCTCACTCTCACATTAAATAGGAACGTACACAACAAGATGGCGATTCTTGAAGCCAAGAGAAAAGACCTGAGAACAAAATCTACCTTGTCAGTTCCTTGATCATAGCCTTCCCAGCCTCCAGAAACAGGAGAAATACATTTCTGCTGTTTAAGGCACACAGTCTATGGCATTTTGTTTTTGGCAACCTGAGCAGACTTGTTGGGAAGTATTTATTCCATTGTCTGCTTGAATACCATGATTTGCTAATTTTCTATTGATTGACATTTGGGCTACTTCATTTTTTTTTTCCCATTACTTATAACATTGTGTACCCATTCTACACAAACTATGCATACATTGAATATGTTGTCATCGACAAGTATAAATTATACCAGTATGCATGTATGCCTTTTTATTTTTAGTGCTTAAATGTATAGAGTGGAGCTGGAGTGATAGTACAGTGGGTAGGGCATTTGTCAGGCATGTGGTCTACTTGGGTTCAATCTCTGGGATCCCTTATGGTCCCCTGAGCCCACTAGGAGTAATTCCTAAGTACAGAACCAGGAATAACTTCTGAGCATCAATCACCCAGTGTGACCCAAAAAACCAAAAGAGAAAAAAATATATATATATGTATAGCGGTGTAGCTCTTCATGGCTTCAATTTGTGTATCCTAATGACAAGTATTGTAGAGCTCCTTTGCACATGACTGCTGGATATTAGAGTAACTGTTTCTGAAATGTTTTCCTAAGTCTTTATTCTTCTTTTTACTCATTTCTTTATTCTGTCTCTCAAGCAGTGCTCATGAGGTCTGGTGGCCCCTCTTGGGGATTCTCAGCCAACCTGCCAGTGGGTTTAATGCAAGGACCAAGGATGTGGCACTTCCCAGTGCCTGTAGTGCCAGAACTTGCCTGGGCCATGTAGAGGTGTAAAGGTCTTTCAGTGGCAGCACTGTGTGATAATGTTTTGGGTACCATGTGGTACAGAGGTAGAACCAGGGTGAGCTGCATGTAAGGTATGGCCCTTAACCCCTTTGGTTCCTCTGTATTTATTATATTGGCTTTATCTTTCTCCTTTCCCTCTCACTCTCTCCATCTTTATTTTCTAGAGAGCCCTTAGAATATCACACATGCTAAGCCTGTTCTTTTTCTTTTATTTAATAAGAATTTATATATTCTGAATGTGAATCCTTTGTCAAGTATATGTTTTCCAAGTATTTCTTTTTAGTTAGTGGTTGTCTATTGGCTTTCTAATCGTGTATTCTAAAGAACAAAAGTTTTTTTATTTTGATTAATACAATTTGCTTATATTTCTTCAATGGTTAGTGCCTTTTATGTCTTAAGAAATATATGTTTACCCCAGGTCATGAAGAAATTTTGTTTTATTCATCTTTTTTTACCCTAGTTTTAGCTTTCACATTTAAGCCTCTAAGCCATTTGAGTTAATTTTCGTGTATGGTGGAAGGTTCATTATTTTCCATATGGATAACCAGTGATTCCAGCACCATCTGTTGAAAAGACTGTCTTTTCCCATTAAGTTACCTTCAAAATTTTGCCCAAATTCTATTGAAATTCTATGTGCATTAGTCTATTTCTTGGAACTCTCTCTATTCTGTTCCCAATGATCCTTAGAATAATACCATAGTAGGTCTTGAAAGCAAGTAATAGAAGTCAAGCAATTCTGTTGTCTTACAAAATTGTTTAGACTCTTCTGAGTCATTTCCATTTCCCCATATGGATTTTAGAATAAGCATGCCAATTTCTACCCCAAAAAAGTCATCTAAGATTTTAGTTTAGAACCTACAGATCAGTGTATGAAATCTATTGATCAGTTGATAGAACTGACATCTGAACAGTATTGACTATTGCCATTAAAGGACAGGGTTTAGTATATCTTTCCATTATTTAGATTTATTTGGTTTTTGGGCCACACCCAGTGATGCTCAGGGGTTACTCCTGGCTCTGTGCTCAGAAATTGCTCCTGGCTTGGGGGACCATATGGGACGCCAGGGATCAAACAGTGGTCCATTCTAGGTCAGTCATGTGCAAGGCAAACATCCTACTGCTAATCCACCACACTAGCCCCTAATTAGATATTTTTTTAAAAATATACTCTTATTGATCTTTTATAGTATCCAGAGCATATGCCTTGGTCCATATTTTGTTAAAAAATTTCCTGGGGGGCCGGAGAGATAGCATGGAGGTAAGGCATTTGCAAGAGGAAAAATAATGCAGTTCCATCTATTAAGGAATCTGCCCTTCCAACAAGCTCTGGTTCGAATCCCGGCATCTCATATGGTCTCCTGTGCCTTCTAGGGGCGATTTCTGAGCATAGAGCAGCCAGGAGTAACCCCTGAGCACTGCTGGGTGTGACCCCCCAAAAATTTCCTGCGTAGTATGTTTTTTGTTATCGTGTAAATATTAAGCTTTGTGTCATTTCTTCTGTTCCAAACCCTGGAAGTTTCCGTCATCATGAAAGCCCTGAGCTCTGATCCATTTCCTTTTATAGGCTTTGCTTTCCTGCCTAGTACAACCACTGCTCTATGCTTGGGTTCCCCTCACCTCCCTGCGGCTTGGAAACCACAGCCTTACAAGGAAGCTGGTAGCTCTTAGGAAAAATGAAGTCATGAAATTCGCTTAGATGTGAGTGGATATGGAGAGTATTATGCTGAGCGAAATGGATCAGAGGGAGAGGGATGATCATAGATTAGATTGATCACACTCATTTATGGGATATATATATATATATATAATGGTAATGATACCAAAGACAATAAAGGTGAGGACAGGAGGACTAGTAGGAATTCCGCTTGTCAAAAAGAGCAGTGAAGTTAGAACAGAGAAGGGACCACTATGACAATGATAGTTGGGAATGATCATTCTGGTCAAGAACTGAGTGCTGAAAGGATGTAAGGTGATATGCATGATACCCCTGCAAACTAGTGTTTAAAAGGGAGAAGTGTGTGTGTGTGTGTGAGAGAGAGAGAGAGAGAGAGAGAGAGAGAGAAAGAGAGAGAGAGAGGAAAAGAGAGAAAGAGAGGAAGAGGAAGAAGAAAATGTCTGCCATAGAGGCAGGCAGTGGAGAACAGGGGAATGGCAGGAACCAAACTAGGGACATTGGTGGCAGGAAATGTGCACTGGTGAAGGAATAGGTGTTAGACATTGTATAACAGAAATTCACTCATGAATGACTTTGTAACTGTAATCTCACTGTGATTCAAACTAATTTAAAAAAGAAAGAAAGAAAGAAGGAAGGAAGCTGGAGTGAATATGTGCTTTTCTCCTGCTGCCCTTTCTTAGCAGGATATCAGCACAACACTTGGCTAAATGCAGTTGCTTTCTACCATTTGCTTGCTTTTATACTTACTTATAACAGAAAATGAAAGTTGATGCCAGTTAATACGTTATGGTTGGAAAATTCATAGTATACTTAGATTCATTTATTTTGTATTGAGGTAATAAGTCAAATAACAGAAAATCATTCATTTTAAGGGGCTGGGCCACCATATTTTTTCTACCTTTCCAGAGGCAGTATTTTGAAGTAGCTCACTCACCAAGAAGGGCAGTATGATAGCCCTATGACTCCTAACCCTGCATCTCTGCTCTCTATCTCCTCAGAACTTCCTAAAGCACTTAGCCCACCTTGCTTTCTCAGGCATACAGACATTCCCTTTGTGCCTTCTGTGCCAGACTCCACCCACCCTCCCATATTTCATTTCCTCCCTCATTTTACTTACTCTGAAAAGCCTTCCTTCATCCCTTTTCCCACCTGAGCTAGGTCTCCTGCCCTTGCTTGACGAGTGATCTCTGTTATCCCAAGTCTGGTCATACCAGACCAGGAACAACTTTTCTTCCTCTGACAGCAAACCAGAACAGGAGACATGTTTATTTCTGCCATGGCTTTGGGGTTCTGGCCCAAAGAGTGGCTTGGGACATACCTGGAGCATTTGTTGATTAAATAGGTCTCTGGTGAACACACCTGGACTCAGCTCTCTGCTATTGGTCTTGGCTTCTCCGGACGAATGATCAGAGCATGTCTCATAAACATGCGCTTTAAGGAGCTAAGGCAAAATCCTCAGGAGGAAATTTCCCCAAATGGAAAGCTAAGTAGACTATATAGACCCTTGCTCTTTTACACAATAGCTCTGCCTGCAGGCTCCAGAAGCACTGATGACTATCACCTATCCAATTCTTAGATAGTACTGAAGGATCATTTTCTTCTCCAAAATCAAACAAGATAGGACTTTGCAAGCCTCTGGGTGGAGTGGCTCTCAAAACAGCCACCCCCATTCCAGTGATGATACAGCTATTCTTTGGGAATGGGGTTGGAAGGAGGGAAACAATTAGAAAAATGCTTTAACTTTACTGAGAAATAAATAATTCAGAGTCCCCCCAAATCTCCAGAAGAAAAAAAATGAGTTGTGTGATGGTCCGGCATGCAATTTCTTGCACAGGGACTCCCTGTGCAATCATCCTTAAGAACTACGTTTCATTAAACGAGCTATGACAGGCCCATTAGTATTAGCACCCTGAACTCCCGGCATGATTTCATAGGAAGGGCTCCAACTCAGGGAGGGTCTCCCCAATTTGAGCTTGTGTCTGCTCAGAGAACCATCACTAAATCTAAGGGCATCCTTGCGGGTTCTTGTTACTAGTGTTGTTGGTGTAAGTTCCTTTTTGTTTTTTTGGAGGGCACACCCAGTCAGTCTCAAGGATTATTCCTGGCTCTGCAATCAGGGATCACTCTTGGTGGGCTCAGGGGACCATATGAGATGCCGGGGATTGAACCTCAGTTGGCTGCATGCAAGGCAAGGCAAGTGTCCTTCGTGCTATATTATGCTGTGTTATAGCTCCAGCCTCTGGTGATCTGTAGCATTTGATGGTGCATTTGATGATTGCATTGCCCTAGTCATGGCAGGCTTTGAGTGTGCGCTCTGTTTGGCATTGTTTTTCATCTCCCTACAGGATGTGCGCAATTCTGGTGAGAATAAATGGTTCCTGCTAACAGTTTGAGGTGTAGGGATGATGAGGCTGTAGAAGAGCTTCCCTGTGGCAGCAAGCCCAGCCGCCCAGTCGGCCATTTACCCTTTGCACTAGGCTTCCCCAGAAGCTCCCCACAGAGGGGCACAACCTCTTGCAGAAGCACTGCTGCATCTTCTGAGCATATGCAGCCCCTCTTGGGCTTATAGCAGCTGGGAGGCGAGCGTTGTTGCCTGGTAGCCGTGACGCCCCAGCTCCCAGCCAAGGTTGCTGCTGATCTTTCCTGACATTTCTGGAGCTGCCTGTGATGTGCATCTGGCCTGCACCAAGGGTTTTGTAGTCAGGGGTGGGGGTAACTGTAGCCTGAGAAACACTCCGGCTTCTTAATAGCCCAAATAGACCCGGGGGTCTCACTGTGTCAGTAATATGAATATGAATCACCACCACCGTCCTCCAAATAGCGTCTGAGAGTTTCCTGTGTGCCAGATGCTCCGTGATACACATGGGATGAAATATCTTATTTGCTCTTCCCAGGATTCCTGCAAATGGGTTTAAACCCCATTTTACAAATAAGGAAGCCAGGCCTGAGTGGTTGAACAGCTTGTTCAGACTCACCTAACTCGCAAGTGGAGGAGAAAGGCTGCAAGTCCTGGCAGCAGAGTGCAGGAGATGGTGGGCACAGATCCAGTGAACACATTCATGAATGATCTTGTCCCCTGGAGGTTAGGCAAACCCATGACTTACTTCTTATTCACAGAAAATGAAAAAGCTATGGGGGCACTCTGTGCTTGATTCTAGAAGATTCTCTCCCAACCTGTTGGAAAAAGAAATTCTCTGTGTGTGTGTGTGTGTGTGTGTCTGTGTGTGTGTGTCTGTGTGTCTGTGTGTCTGTGTGGTTTACTTCTGACTCAGCACTCATAAATCACTCCTGGCATGCTCAAAGAACCATATGGGATGCCAGGGATCAAACCAGGGTCAGTCCTGGATGAGCTGCATGCAAGGCAAATGCCCTACTACTAAGCTATCACTCTGTCCCTGGAAAAAGAAATTCTTTTTGAGGGCCTGACAGAAATAAGCACTCTACTACAAATTGCAAATGCACCATTATGGCCAAGAACTGTGAGTGATTCACACTGACTCCCTTCAACAACCCATTAGGAGCTGGGCCCTTCCCTCAAACAGCCACAGAAAGTGAATTTTTTAAATTACTTTATTTAAAAAGTAAACACAAGAAATACAGGAAATACAAGGTTATTAATAATATGGTTGGATTTTTTCACAGAAATATAGTTGTTCATTATTGAGTTTCAGTTATACAATGTACAACAACCTTCATCAGTTCACCTTTCCGGCTACCAATGTCCCCAGTTTTCCTCCTGTCCTCCCCACCCTCACCCTCTGAGGCAGATATTTTTCCCCTCTCTCTTTATCTCTCTGTCTCTCTCTAGCTCTCCTTCCCTCCTTCCCTCCCTTCCTCCCTCCCTCCCTCTCTCTCTCTCTCTCTCTCTCTCTCTTTCTTTCTTTCTTTCTTTCTTTCTTTCTTTCTTTCTTTCTTTCTTTCTTTCTTTCTTTCTTTCTTTCTTTCTTTCTTTCTTTCTCTCTCTCTTTCTCTTTCTTTTCTTTTTACCCATTTTTAGACACTGTGGTGTGCAATACTGTTACTGAGAGGTATCATTCATATCACTTTATCCCCTTTCAGCACCCAGTTAATTGTTAGTGTGATAACTTCCAGCTGTCATTATCATAGTGGTCCCTTCTCTGCCCTAACTGCACTCCCCTGCTCTTTTTAGCAAGCCTCCTACCATGGACTTGTCCTCCTGGTCCTTATCTTTATTGTCTCTGGATATTATTACCATACTCTTTTTTTTTTTTTTTTTGGGTTTTGGGTTTTGGGTCACAACTGGCAGTGCTCAGGGGTTACTCCTGGCTCTATGCTCAGAAATCACTCCTGGCAGGCTCGGGGGACCATATGGTGATGCCAGATTTGAACCACCGACCTTCTGCATGCAAGGCAAACACCTTACCTCCATACTATCTCTCCGGCCCCATCATACTCTTTTTTTTTTTTTTAAATATCTCACAAATAAGTGAGATTATTCTATGTCAATCCTTCTTTCTCTGACTCAGGAAATAAATTCTAACCTACCTAGGTGGGGTCAGTGGGTAAATGATTTCCTACTTGTGCTTCTAGATGAGGAGGAGAGTTGTGAACACCTTGAATGCAACTTCGATATCCTCCATATCCTGAGTCCTGGGCCCTGTAAGGCATGTCGTAAAGGCATGTTGCATGAAGCCACTCAGTCAGTGACGATTTGTTATGTAACACAGACAGCACATACACAACTGTGCCCTTCACCTGTGTCCTCATCCACCTTTGCAGCAGGTTGCTACACCTGCAGGGCAGAGCTTTCTTGCAGCTTCCCTGTCCCTTTCCAAGGACTTGCAGCTCAATTTCCTAGGGAAGGGCCAGAGCCTAAGAAGACCTGGGCTCATCTCTAACAGGCAGCAGAGGAGTAAGGAGGACCCTGGCAAATCGATTCTTAATCTAAAAGAAGGATCAGCCAGGAGTCTGTGGTGCCCTCCTGCCTCGTGACATTTCTTGGCAAGTAGAGACTTTGAGAGGATTAAGGCATAGCATCGGCGATCGGTCCTGGCAGCAATGAGTCGTGATGGTATTATACAGCGAGAAGGGGAGCTCTTTGAGATTTGAATCTTTGCTTCAGTAATGATGGTGTTTCATGGAGTTAGTACCAAGCATCTCAGCTTCTCAGCACAGTTCACCTTGACTTACTTGCAAGGGGCTGGAATAGACAACAAGGCCACAGGCCACCTGCCACACATTCCTGGAGTAGCTCCGGTTCTGTCAGATCATTGCAGCTTCTCTCTTCACTGAGCCCAACACAGAGAGTCAGTGCTACAGGACAGGGTCACCTGCATTTTCCTGCCCACCCAACCCACAGTTTTAACATGCACAGCCCGGGGTGCAGGACTAGGTAAAACAGGACTGCTCCCCTTTCTCTCTGAACACATGTGAGCTGGTCAGGTCTGTGCTGGGCTGTGCTAACAAGGACTGCTTTATGGGTTCTTGTAGAGATCCTTCTTCCACACTTGCCTCTCCCAGGACCCTGGACAACACTGGAGGGCTGAGGGCCATGCCAGGACCTGCCAAAATGGAGGGCCGTAGGGTCATCTTTGTGGATTATGCTCTCCATAGAAGGAGAAGGAACATAAGGCAGAGATACAGGTCTATGACACCCGGCGGTGCTCAGGGGTTACTCCTGGCTGTCTGCTCAGAAATAGCTCCTGGCAGGCACGGGGGGACCATATGGGACACCGGGATTTGAACCAACCACCTTTGGTCCCTGGATCAGCTGCTTGCAAGGCAAACGCCGCTGTGCTATCTCTCCAGGCCCGACTGTGAGGCTTCTTAGTACAGTGAGAACAGTATGTAAAGCAACATAAAGGGACAAAACACTTGCCTGTTGAAAACTATGTTCCACAGAAGTGACTATCTAACCAAGCTGTCACCCTATGACCCCACTCCTGCATCCAGCTCCTGTCTCCTCACATGCCTGAATTTCCTAAAAGGAAACCATTGTGGGTAAAGTTCTAGGCAGTGGGAGAAATGGAAAAGTCTTTTTCCTTGGGGCCTGGATGAGAGGTTGAAGGAGAGCATTAGATCATATGAGATGGGGAGCAACCTCCTGCCCTCCATGTCCTCATGCCATGAACCTCAAGAGTCATGACCACCAAAAGCTATGGTGCCAAGGCTGCTGGCTACCTACGAAGCACCAGGGGCAAGATGGGAGCTGGGTGGAGCATGCTGGGAAGGCCCAGCAGAAACTGCAGAATTTGTGTCAGTGAGATAGAGATAGGCAATGACTGCCAGCCAAAATGAAGTAGCACTTTCCTTCTTTCATTGTTGCTTTTCGGCTTGTTTGGGAACCTTACCCGGCTGTGTTCTCTGGAGTCACTCCTGTAGGTTCTTTGGAGAGCATAATAAGCACGATAAGCTTTCCTCATGCAAAGGTTGGGATATGTCAGACTGTTGGACCATCTCTACTGTCAAGTTAGCACTTTTAAAAATGCCCAGGAGGAAAAAAAATCCCACAAAAAAGGGGCTGAAGAGATAGCACAGAGGTAGGGCTTTTGCCTTGAAATGGGGCCAGCCCAAGAAATGGTGGCTTGATTCCTGACATCCCATATGGTTCCCTGAGCTTGCTAGGGGTGATTTCTAAGCACAAAGTCAGGAGCAACCCCCGAGTACCATTGGGTGTGACCTAAAAAACAAAAAACAAACAAAACAAACAAAAAAAAGCCCCAAGAGGGGTGCTGGAGAGATAGCACAGTAGGTAAGAAGCTCATTTTGCATGTGGCTGATCTGAGTTCGATCCTTGGCATCCCATATGGTTCCCCAAACCCAGCAGGTGATTCCTGAGTACAGAACCAGGAGTAACCCATGAGCATTGCTCAGTGTGACCCAAAGGTAAAACAAAATGAAACAAAAAGCAAAACAAGAAGGACCAGGAGAAGCACAACAGGTATGTGTAAACTTCCTGTGGGACCCCCCCACCTAATCCTGTCAGTCACGGGCCCTTTGGCATATGTGACACCCATGATGACTCCAGCTCTCACTACCCAGGGTAGGTTCACCAACTGGCAGTCCCTCAGCCTGCACCTCTTTTTCCTCACTAGGGCACCGAGTTAATGCCAAAGCCCATGGAGTGTTTTTATTACTTCCATTTAATATTTGCTTTTGTTTAAAAATAACAACAATGTCTCCCCAAAAATACCATGTTCTTTCTTCTTTTTCTATTTCTTGACCTCAGACTGAGTTGGATCACGCTGCTATTTTATCCTATTTTTCACTTACTCAACTCAGGGATTCAACTGGACTTTTCCAAACGCAACTTAGAAAATGCATTGAAGAAGGTGTGTGTGTGTGTGTGTGTGTGTGTGTGTGTGTGTGTGTGTGTGTGTACTGCGTGCGCACACTGGCGCACTTGGGTGCCACAAATTGAATTCTCTTTTCTTTCATCCCTGAAAAAGCACATACTTCCCTACTATATCAGGAACTAGGATAATAGAGCAGAAGGACAGCAGGTGTGAGTCTCCTATGACCTAGAAACTCTGTACGCCCAAGACTATTTTAGGACTTCTTTTTACAAGGAAGAGGTATAGCTTCCAGTATTTGAAATTTTCTATTACATATATAGCAGTAATGGCTTATATTGTTTAAACAGTTTTTGTCCTATCCTCTTTGGGATTACAAATTTACACTTAGCGAAGGACAGGCTTGGCTATATGCTGGCTTAGGCCTATAGAAACTTAGCAGAAGCAGCCTGTTGCCACTTGTAAGCAGAACTTTTTGGGGGGGTTTTATTTTGTTTTGAAGCCCACATTCACAGTACTCAGGAGTTACTTCTGGCTTTGGCTCAGAAATCATTCCTGGTAATCTCAAGGGATATATAGGATACCAGGGATTGAACCCAGGTTGACCAAATATCAGGGCAAGCACTTTCCTTGCTGTACTATTTCTCTGATCCTCTGTAAGCAGAACTTTGCAAGCATCATTTCTCCCCTCTCCACTGAATACAGCAGTGCCTTGTAAGGGTGTTCTGAGTAGATCCCAAAGCAAGGGAGATATAGAACAGAGCTCCCCGACTGCCACCCCTTCCCCAACAACTGGCCAATTAGGTGAGCAAGAACTTGACTCTTGCAAGCTCTAGGGCCTGAAGTCATTTGTTCACAGTCTATTTAAATGAATACAACCATCACACCAAGCCTCACTGCGGGGTGTTTTGTACCTAGAATCAATTTTACTTCCCAGGGCAGTGCATTGTCTGGTATAAAACCACCACGCGAGTTTATGATTAACTTTGTCTTCCTGGAAGGTGATGGGAACAGAGAGATGAGGTGCCTTTCCTAGAACTGCACAGCCAGTAAGAGGACTAGAGGCAGATCTCCAGCTCAGGATTGAATTTTCCCCTCATTTCACTGTAAGAACTTACTGGTCAAGACAATTAGCATCCTTTCAAAGTCTGAATGTGTGAGGGAGGAGAAGAAACTTGTGAGTGTATGTGTGTGTGTGTTTGTGTGTGTACGCACATGTGTGTATTTCATTCCAATTTAGGGGGTTACTCCTGGCTCAGTGCTCAGGGTGGGGTTGTCACTCCTGGCTGTGCTTGGATGGGGTATAGGGATTAAAATGAGGCCTCCTGAACTCAAAGCATGTACCCTGCCCATTAAGCTGTCTCTCTGGCCCTCAATTCCATTTGTAACTGGAATTAGGTGGGGCTGGTGTTCAGATTGTTTAATGAAAAGTCAGCCGAAGGATTGTCTAGATTTTAAACATTCATGTGTTTCTTGGTAGTTTGTTTTTTAAAGAAAGGGGTACTGAAAAGAGCTCAGAGGACTGGAGCATATGCCTTCCATGTGAGAGGCCTTGAATTTAATCCCTGAGCACTGAACCCCACCCCCTCCTCTCTCTCTCTCTCTCTCTCATCACACACACACACACACACACACACACACACACCAGATCACCTGGTACCAGCCTGCTGTCCTGATCTGGAGGTCCCCAGCACTGCCAGGGTGGCCCGGGTATCCCAGCACTGTAGGGGACACATCTTCAGGTCCTTGCACTGAACCAGTGACCCAGTAGGCTGAGAATCACCAGTGGAATGCTTGACCTTCTGAGCATCATTGGAAGACCCTACTCACTCTATCCCAATAAATTACTATACATGTTAAGCCTCGACACTATAGATTAAAGATCCAATAATCTGTAATCCAATGATCCTGGATTTAGGGAAGGTCTTCTCAGCCCATCATCTACCTGCCACAATTTCAGGCTTCCTGCTTGATTTTGATTTGAGGGATTTGTGATTAGTAGAATAGAGCTTGGGACACCCTGTGATCGTCTCTGCTTCATTTCTGAGTTTGGCAGAATGGAAGCTCCCCAGGAACTGGGCCTCCTCAGATGTCACCCTGAGAGAAAGAAGAACTTTTGTCAAAGACCCCTTTCATGAAGGGTTTGTCCCAACAAACCCCATCCCTGCATAGATCTCACACACATTTGTACCTAGGACTCCAATGTTTATTTCCCCAGAAAGAAGATGGAAAATCCACATAGAAGAGAAAAGAAAATTTCTGCAAATTTGACTTTGAACCTGAAGAACAACAACAAATAAACCTGGATAAGTGTCAGTGGATGGTGGGTATAAGCAGGGGAAAAATCACAAACTAGACCATTTCCCAGTGGTCTAGTCTGGACTTTTATGTAAGTGGAGTTCTGGATCTTAAATAATTAGGAGGATGTTTATGATTAGGAAAAACAAGTGGTTTTGGACCAAAGAATGTTCAATGCTCTGCTTCTCAAATAACTAATTGATGCCCTCTAGGATATGTCTGAAAGAGAGATGGTGTTGTCTTCTCATCATGGCACCTAACATATGTGCCTATTTGGAACTATGTCAGTTAGGGACCACAGTACCCCCCATTATACCAAGGCACAGTCCTAACAAAGGGAAGAAGGGGAGAGAGGTAGTGAGCAGAAAAAGGCAAATTCAGAATATACCAAGAGAATCCTAGAGTCATCTCTGAGCACCATTGTACCATTTGGGCGTGGCCACAAAGAGAAAGGGGGTACACAAAGAGACAAATAGGAGAGTCACAGAGAGTCAGAGAGAGAGAGAGAGAGAGAGAGAGAGAGAGAGAGAGAGAGAGAGAGAGAGAGAGAGAGAGAGAGAGAGAGAGAGAGAGAATGTATCCAGAGGCTAGAGATAGCTCAAAAGCTTGACCACATGCTTTGTCTGGGAGAGGTCTCAGTTTAATTACCATGATCCCCTGACACTCGCTGGGAGTGATCTCCAGAACACAGAGCAGAGAGTAGTCCCAATAGCACTGCCAGATGTGGCCCAAACTGCACCCCCACACCTCTCTCCATAAGGAGATGGCTTATTGAAGCACATCAGAGGAGGAATCTATTGGACAGAGGAGGGAGAGTTGCTTTTGCATGCTAGAAAAGGCCCTCATTTCCAGCTCCACCACTGGAATGGCAGGTGCTATTATGGGATGAGAGCATCATATTTGGTTTGGTGTTGAGGTTTATTACATAGAGAAAAAAGAAATTTAAAACTTTTCTTTGTTTCTCTGTGTCTAACTCTTTTTTTCTCATGTAATAAATCTCAACAGTTTGGATTTGGATATTAGATTTCCGAAGTGGCTTAAAAAAAATCAGTGCTAAAAGATGTCTGGAGTCTTGACACCAGAAGGGACCAAAGAACCCTAGAAGAGAGCCACCATTTCCTCTGATTCTCATCTTGTCCCTGAATTCAAGGGTAAGTGTCTGTACACTCAGTCTTTGAGTGCAACTGTGTGTGTCACAGTCTTCACTGATCATGTTCACAGGGGGGCCCCCCTGAGAAGTTAACTCAGGTGAGGGCCTGGTTCTCTCTACCTGAGATAGTAGAGTGGGGAACTCTAGTAGTGGCTGAGGAAATGGCTCATGTGATAGAATTTAGGCCTTACATGTGCAATCAAGGCTCTCAATTTTATCCCCCACTCTGTTGAATTAAATAATAAAAAGGGCCCCTTGGAAGGGCGTTGGATGGAGATGGATGGTGATGGAGGCCTTTTTTCTCCATCCTCAGCCACGTGTATGGCACCTCCTGTTTAGCCGATGGTCTGAGGTGATCTCAGCGGGTAGGAAACTCACTCACAGCAGGCTTTAAGAAATATCAGCTTTATTCATACCCTAACCAACATGTATGGCTTCTATCATAATCTTTTACACTGGGATTCCTATTTCAGCCCTGCATTGTACCTTGTCCCTCAGATATCTCCACTCCCTGCTTCCTCCTCCATCCTTGCAATCCCCCCTTTTGCCCCTGAGGCCAAACCTTTTATAATCTGACCCAAAGGACCCCTCCCAGAAATGGGAGGTCTATTAGCAGGTAAGGTTACATAGGAGAAATGGGGTGGGGTTACACCACTCTTCATGCTCCCTGTCCTAGGACCACCCTCACCACACCCCCAAGCACCTCTGAGCCTGACAGAACTATCATGCCTATCTCATGGGACTGACAATCTCTGAGAACCACCCATTGTTTCAGTCCAAAGCCAATATCACCTAACATGAATGAAGAATCCTAGACTAGCTAGTCTGTGGCCAACAGACAAAATCAGGCAAGCCAAGCCATATTGATGAGCTCCACTTAGCCAGACCAAGTGAGTCTTTCCATTGACTTGTGCAAGTAATTTATTGTCATGGTTGCTATAAGTCATTAAGTGCTGGAGAGGGGGTAGTTATAATAGAACAGTAACTAATATACACCTCCCATCAATTGACTTCTTCCCAGCCATCCTCACATCATGAGAAGATACTTTAGGTTCACTTCTTTGACGTGGGACCCACATGCAGTGAGGCGTTCAGTGATCTTGTTTCACAGGTGATGTCTATATTGGAATTTGTTGCTGTTTGTTTTTAAGAGGAGCAACCCAAAGCATCCCCGGTGCAGCTAGGGAATCATGGGAGAATGTCTCAGTGCTGGGGGGAATTATTTCACTTGCAGGCATTTGCAGGTTTTACTATCTTCCCTATGATATAAGGAAGAAAAGTGATGCTGGGGTCGAGGCAAACTATCTAAGATCTCTGGCCTGTAAAGAAAGCGGTCGCAGTTCTATCAGTATGTTTGTATCTGCTCTTCCTGGACGGATGGTTGATAATAGAATTCACCCTCTCTGGCAGAAAGTAAGAGATTCAGCTAGACTACTTTTCTATCTGTCCATTTGCTCTATTCGCTGTGCCATTTGATTAGACTCTATTGATAATGTCCCTGGTAGGAATGAGGCCTGGGTATCCATCAGTCAACCAGACAACCAATCAATCTCTTTGATGCACAGTACCGGTAACAGGTAGCTCCAGGGACCCACTGTGACACTGTAATGTGCATTTCCCTGTGTCCATCTTCCTTACGGGATTGTAAATAACTCGATGGCAGAGCCAAAACATTTAATCTTTGTATCACTAAGTTTGACACAAGGTCTGGACAATATAGGGAAACTTGGTAGAAGATTTGTTGTCGAATAAATTGTCTACAATTTTATTTATTTTAATCCTGTAGGCGGTGGTGGCCTCATGAAGCAGAGCTCTGAGGCTATTCCTAGACTGCTCAGTGCTTGGGGTAACTTCCAGTGGTCCTTGGGGATCAAACCTGAAGCTCCATCATACAAAGTATGTGCTCTAGCCATTTGAGCTGTCTCCCTGGCTCTACAAAAAATTTTGGAAGGTATGGGGAGGCCACATCAGACTGTGAACAGGGCTTACTCTTGATTTTGCACTCAGAGATTATTTCTGGTGGGGATCTGGGGATTCCAATCCAGGTTTCCTGCATGCAAGGCAAACATCCTTCCCATTGTACTATTTCTCCAGTCCCAGCTGTATGCCCTACCTATAATCCTGCTTATAAATGCATATTCTACCAGTGGTATGGTCACATAATTACTTTAAAAAAAAACTTCCAACTAGGGATATTAGAGTATCTTATTCTATTTTTTAAGCATTATTGCAGATGTATTTTATTTTTTTATTTTATTTTTTTGTGGTTTTTGGGTCACACCCGGAGTGCTCAGGGGTTATTCCTGGCTCCAGGCTCAGAAATTGCTCCTGGCAGGCACGGGGGACCATATGGGATGCCGGGATTCGAACCGATGACCTCCTGCATGAAAGGCAAACGCCTTACCTCCATGCTACTCTCTGGCCCCTTATTCTATTTTTTTTTTAAATCAGTATGCTCATATATACACTTAAGGGGAAATCAGCCCACTCAGGTGCATTTTATGACACAGTTGGTACCTAGAAAGTATTGTGGATATTTTTCTTTTTCTTTAAATGGGACAGAAGATGCTTCCTAAAGTCACTTTTCTACAAGTTGTGAAGATGAGAAGTGGAAATATACTCGGGGTTAAGAAAAAAAGATTGGGGGGCCGGGCGGTGGCGCTAAAGGTAAGGTGCCTGCCTTGCCAGCGCTGCCTTGGACGGACCGCGGTTCGATCCCCCGGTGTCCCATATGGTCCCCCAAGCCAGGAGCAACTTCTGAGCGCATAGCCAGGAGTAACCCCTGAGCGTTACCGGGTGTGGCCCAAAAACCAAAAAAAAAAAAAAAAAAAAAAAAAAAAAAATAAAAAAAGATTGTTCACCAATTCACTGAGTAGCGTGTTTGAACTTTAAAAGCTGACTTAAAGAAATGAGATAAAATACATTTCTATCTCTGCTAACCATCTCGCAACATGTCAGCTCATTTGAGGCCTCCCCAAGATCCATGAGCGACAGCATGTAAGCTGTTCTTTAGATGGCCATCTGAAAACTCATCACAAAGCAAGGTATGAAAAACAAAATCACCCCCCAAACTTTTGAGTCGCATTGATCTGTGGCATAAAGGCTTCGCCGCAGGAAGAAGGAAGGTGGATTGGAGACGCACAGCACGATGTGTTTAAAGTGCTTTGTGTGTACTGGGTGGGTGGTTTTATTTTTTTAATTTATGTATGGAATTGCCCAGGAGTAGTAAATAGACTTTATTTGCTATATTTTGCGGAAGATAAAATTATCAGTACTGTCTATTTATTTCAAAGTCAGGGAAAACAAAAAACAGCTTTGAAGCCTCTCCTGGATTTTTTTTTCCCCTGTCCTAATCTTCTAAGAGATGGTCTTGATAATGTTTATTCTTTTCTTCTCTCTAAAATAGCTGAAAGTAGTATTTTTCTCAGTTAAAATAGCAATCCAGTTTTTAATTAGGTCAGGTAAAGTACCCACTGAGCACCATGGATTATTTAAATGATGACAAAAGGGCAAACACTACTTTCTGAATCATGCCGCCACCTTCTTTCCATTTTCCCTCCCTGTCCTCTCCCTGGCTCTATGTGACTCCTGCCAGGAATTGATCTTCGTGGGGGTGGTTTCTCAATTGGACCAGCACTAGCAACTGGACAAGTTTTTTGCCATGTTTCCCCACTAACCAGAAAGCAAGGCCATTTCCCTCTAGTGTGTGAGTCATTTAGTTGTTTCTATTGGTGGGGGACTGAGAGAGGACCCCAAGCCCTCCATGTGTAGAGGATAAGGAGCAGGGCTGTTCTTCTTTGCCTCCCTTTACACATACTCAGAATCACTTGTTTCTCTCTGAATTTTCATACTGTGGTTTCCCCCTCCAGCCTGAAGTAGGGTTGGGAACCTTTTGTCAAAGTCCAGATAAATGTATTGTGGGGTGGGGCCAGAGTGATAGCACAGTGGATAGGATATTTGTCTTGCAGGTGGCTGACCCCAAATTCAATCCCTGAGCCTGTCAGGAATAATTTCTGAGCACAGAGCCAGGAGTAAAACCCTGAGCACCACAGATTCGAGGGCCCCCAAACATACAAACCAAACAAAAAAGTAGAGTAGCTTGGTGAAACATTGGGAGCTCAGAACAGGGGAATCTGTTCAGAACAAAAGCAGTCAGAAGTAGTTATGGATCAAAGAGCCATGACTGTGCTCAATAAAACTTTATTTAAAAACCACAGGTAGTAGACCTTGGAACTGGGACATCACTCAGTGGTTTCCCTGCAGAGGCCCAGATAGGAATATTTTGATGAAAGTGTCCTGCCAGCTCTCATGAGGAAGGAGCCAGGGAGTGCTGCAATGGCTCGGATCCCTTCTCGTCTCCCAAGCCCAGGCCTTTACCTGATGTAGTAGAGCAGAGAGACCCTCAAATTAACAGACTCAGGTCAGAAGAGCTAGCTCAACAGGCTGAGTCCATGCTTGCATGCATGCTGACACTGCCTGGTTCTCTGAGAACTGCCGGGAGCAACTTCTTGGTTGATTTTTTTGGAGGAGGGTCATACCCGGCTGTGGAACTCAGGCTCTGTGCTCAGAAATCACTCCTGCAGACCCGGGGGACAAGATGGGATGCCAGGAATCAAACCAGGGTCCGTCCAGGGTTAGCCACATACAAGGCAAATGCCCTACCACTGTGCTTCGCTCCAGCCCTGGAAACAACTTTTTTTTTTTTTTTTTTTTTTTTTTGGGCCACACCCGGCAGTGCTCAGGGCTTACTCCTGGCTCTACACTCAGAAATCACCTCTGGCAGGCACAGAGTACCGTATTTGAACCACCATCCTTCTGCATGAAAGTCAAACGCCTTACCTCCATGCTATCTCACCGGCCCCTAGGAACAACTTCTTAACAGTCCCAGAGTAGCCCTTACCACTTTTGGATGACCCCCCCGCAAACAAACAATAGCTACATAAAATTAACATACTTACCAACTGCTCTTGTTGAGGGTCGAGAATGTTCTTTATTTTCAGTGATCTTTTGCATAGTTTTACTCCTGGCTCTGTGCTCAGGGATCACTCTTAGCAGGCTCAGGGGACCATATGGGATGTTGGGCATCAAATCTGGGAGGGCCATGTGCAAAGCAAAAGCCCTACTTGCTATGCAATTGTCTTGGCCTTCTCCTGGTGATCTTATTCTTCCTCCTTCAAAAATTCCCCTCCTTGGCCTCTTCTCCATGCTCTCTACTAGGATGGACTTTTTGAAACCCAGGCTAGTCACAGAGCTTAGTTGAGCACTGATTGATAGACTTCAATCAGATCCAACCATGGCAGTCAATGTTCTTGAGGAACTCAAGAGTTAACTGGCTAACATACCTGTTTGCAGAGCAGACATGGTGGCTGAGTCCATGTTACCTTCATGGGTCAGAGCACCACAGAATTCCTTGCACATGTGTTCATTCTTGTTCACATCAAACAACAGACATAAATTCTTTTCCAATTCTGGAAGCCAGGTAATTTCTTTTGAAGTGGAAGAAAATTAGTATAGGGGCCAGAAAGTTAGTACCGGGGTGAATGTACTTGCCTTGTATGCTGTGAAGCTGGTTCAATCCCAGCACCCCAAGCATTTCCAGAAGTCATTCCTGAGCCCAGAGCCAGGAGTAGCCCCCATGTGAGTCACAGGATGTTACCCAAAATGCCCCCCCCAGAAGAAATGAATCTGGACTAAATCTTGTCTTTGTATCCATGTAGTCATAAATGTAATTAAAAGTTATATCCTTACATTAAGGACCCCTGAAGGCAAAAATACCTGCCTCATGACTGCCATGGAAAATATAGAGTTCCCAATTAAAAGTGAATTTCATATAAATGGGCATGATTATATTCATAGTCTGTTGCCTAGAGTATACTTTCATATTGCATAGGACATATTTACTCTGAAAACTCTCTTGCTATTATGTGACATTCAGAAGAACAAGGCAGCTTATCTGAAACCCACATTTCCTTTGGCTTCCTCTGGGCCCTTCAGGAGGGTGGCTGCGCAGCCCTGCTGGCCCTGGCTTCAGAGGCAGCCTCTCTCCCAGGCTGCTTGAAAATTTCAGCTACATATTTCAGGTCAGGCTTCTTGGAAGCAGCTCTGGACGAGTTTTCATGTGCAAGTATCTGATTCAAGAGCGGCGCTCCTGGAGGAGACTGGTAGGTGAGGTGAGAGATCCAGGCTTGTGGCCTGGAGGTGAGGTGGCCAGGCCATGCAGAGGCACAGACTGAAAGAGGCCACAACCACACACACACACACACACACACACACACCACACACACACGCAACGCACGCACACGCACACATACACACATCAAGGAGAGATTGAAAAGGCTCTCTGGGCAGAACAACACATCCATTTACTCTAGCCTCCAAAGTAAGCTTAGCCTAATTTCCTTTGGCTCCTGCCAAAGGATCACCTGGCCCTGTTAGCTGACTTTCATTTGTTTTCAATTCTTTTGGAGAGTGAGATTGGGCCACAGTCAACAGTGCTCAGGGTATACTCCTAACTCTGGGCTCTGGGATTCATTTGTGGCAGGAGTTGGGGGAAGGAATTGTATGGATGCCAGGGATCAAACCTGGGTGGGCTGCTTGCAAGGCAAGTACCTTCCCTGCTGTACTATTTCTCTGGTTCCGGTATTATATTTTGTCCCCCCAAAAGCACTTCAGGCTTCCAGAGCAGGCCTCTCCCTCCTGTAAAATACCTGGACTTCAGAGGGGGCTGGGATTTTAGAGGGGCATCATGTCCTCACTCTACAGCCAAAACCTACTACCCTAAAAATATTGTCCTTTTTTTGCTACTGCCCTGTCTTCTGCTTCTCTGCATTCTCAGCCTTTATGCTCTCGCAGGTGGACTCCACCATCAGTGTTGTGGACTTAGTAGATGTTCTTGAATGTCCACCAAGTCCCACTCACTCAGCTTCCCACTGATCTCTTAACACACTGCTTGATTTCTCAGCTCTGTTCTTTTCCTTCTGCCTTTGGTGTTGCTACAACTCACCCTCCCTTATTGATGAGTCTACTCCTGTCATATCCCTGTGACCTGGCCACACACACACACACACACTCTCCTCCAAGGTACTTTCTTCCTTCTAGGTCCTGAGGAATACACTCCCACAGACACGCTGCCACACGTCATGGGTTACTAGGGCCACAATTCCTGCACAGACATGTTTCCTCCCTGCTGCCTGCGGTCTTCACCCTAGTAGGGATTAGGTTTTATGTATCTGGTTTTCCTTGGCCTTTAGGTCACAGTAGTCTCTGTGACTTGGCTGTCTGAGTGAGTAAGTGAAGTGAATGAATGAGATAAGTGAGTGAATGAATCAGTGAATGAATGAGATGAATAAATGGGTGAGTCAGTGAGATGAATAAATGAATGAGTGAGTCAATAAGTGAATAAAGTGGATGGATGGATGGATGGATGGATGGATGGATGGATGGATGGATGGTGGATCAACAGATGGAGAGGTGGGTGGGTGGATGGTGGAAGGATAGATAGATAGATAGATAGATAGATAGATAGATAGAAGATAGATGATAGATACTTTGCATGCAAGAGACCTGTGTTTGATAGATAGATAGATAGATAGATAGATAGATAGATAGATAGATAGATAGATAGATGAATGGATGGGTGTGGGGGTGGATGGATGGATGAGAGAATGAATGAATAAATGAGTAAGGGATTCAGTTGGTGGGTTAGGACAGGTGAGAACACTGCTCTCAGCTCCAGCACCCTATCTCTGCAGGAAGGTGAACAATGACAGTGCCAGCAAGGAGAAGCCCCAAAACCTTAGTGAGAAATGAAAAAACCTAGAGAGCCCTCCAATGCCAGTGAGCATTCCCCTGGGGAAGCAGAGCACACCTGGCCGCCTGCCCCACAGATGGCTCCCATGCTCCCTTCCAAGCACAAGCACTAGAGCCTGAGACAGGTTGCTCAACCTTTGCAGCCTGTGTCCTGGTGGTGTTCCACTTCCCATTTCTTTTTTTGTTATTTTGGGTTTTTGTTTTGTTTTTGGTCCACACCCTGACCAAAAAATCCCTGACACTCAGGGATTACTCCTGGCTATGCATTCAGAAATCGCTCCTGACAGGCTTGGGGGACCATTTGGGAAGCTGGGGATAGAACCGTGGTCCATCCTGGGTCAGCCACGTTCAAGGCAAATGCCCTACTCTGTGCTATCGCTCTGGCCCCCCCCACTTCCATTTCTTCTGAGGGCCTGGCCCTAACACTTACTGGACTGGTGGTCTAGCCTTAGCCATCAACTCATCAGCTTCCGTCTCTGGGAATGTGTGTGGCTCCATGGAACCCCAGCTTTGAACTACTGAGTCAGAGGTGGAAGGAGCCCTGATAGCTGGAAGCACCATCGTGGGGAGGAATCTCCAAATGAGGACACTGGGACACCAGTTTCCCTCACACCCACCATGATCTACCTCTCACCACTTCACCCGATTTCCAGGACAAAGGTGGAGGGGTAGGAAGAGAGAGTCTGAGTCTGGGGTGAGCCCCCACTTCTCTGAGTGAGAGTCATCCTGAAGACCTAATTTCATCTTTACCCCTCCTCACCACTAATATGGGAATATCAGTATCTCACAGGAAAAAGTAGTGTGAGGTAACATTGCTTAGAGACACAAAGGACACCAGCTCCTTCTCTCCTGTTTTGGGGTCCTACCTGTCCCTAGACTTCTCCCACCCCTTTCCTGTTGACCCTGTACCCTCCAAAACTCAAAGTGCATGGGGTCTGAGAGACCTCCAGGAGAGGCACTAGGCTCTTGTCCTCCTCTGCAAACAGACTGGGGCAGGCCCTTTCACAGTACTGACTCTTCCCAGAGCCCCTCTGCTGGACACTTTCCTCTACACTTTTTTTTTGTTTTTGTTTTTGGGCCACACCCCTGGCGGTGCTCAGGGGTTACTCCTGGCTGTCTGTGCAGAAATAGCTCCTGGCAGGCACAGGGGACCATATGGGACACCGGGATTCGAACCAAACACCTTTGGTCCTGGATCGGCTGCTTGCAAGGCAAACACCGCTGTGCTATCTCTCCGGGCCCTCCTCTACACTTTTTTCCTCTTCACTCCCTCTCCAGAGCAGTCCCTCCCTGCAGCTCTCATCTCTTGTACCCTTCTCCCCATAACTTCCCCACAGTCAATCTTCAGAACACTGAGAGAGAGGGTGTGTGTGTGTGTGTGTGTGTGTGTGTGTGTGTGTGTGTGTGTATTCACTGTGGGGACCCAGCAGCAGCAGGACAGGCACATGGTGGCAAAGAGCACACAGACCGACCACACTGTATGATTTGATCTAACTACAAAGGTCAATCTGATTGGAATCTACTGAAAAATTCCTGGCACTGTGAGTAGACAAAGGGGGACCCAGTAGTAACAAAGGACAGTGATGTGAAGGAAATAGAATCTAATGCTCAGGGCTGGTCCTTTATGCCACAGACTGGGTAGGAGATTACCCCGGCAGAGTGCAGGTAAAGTTCTCTCTCTCTCTCTCTCTCTCTCTCTCTCTCTCTCTCGTTCTGCAAGGAAGTGGTGTGGGTCCTATGGGAAGATGGGAAGAGGCCATCACATCAGCACTGCCACAGTTTCCTCTCCTACCACTTGTTTCACTTTTAAGGATCCTCTGTGCCTTCTCTTTCACCATTCAGCCAGTGACCAGCTGCCCTTAGTTCAACTCAGCTGTTTCCTCCTGTGCAAAAATAATCCACAAATTGAATAATCCCCCAAGGTTAAGCCTGTAGGGTGAGTTATTTAGTTTACTTTTTGTTTATTCAACCAGCATCACATGGGAAGGAATGAGCCACCATCCCCATGGATCCGTCAGGGAGACAGGGAAGTAAATAAATGGTCCCAGGGCATTGTGCTAGAGCTTGCCACAAGGGCCCTGTGGAGGTGTTAGGGGAGCAGCAAGAAACGTGTGACTGATGGCCACAGAGAACACATACTTGAACCGAATCTTCAAGCACAGAACAAGCGTGCCCAGATTGACAGATGGATTTGAAAACATTGTAAACGGAGAGACTAGTGTGAACAAAGATTCAGATGCACAGCTTGGCAGGACTTCCTGGGAACTTGGGTTTGGAACACAGGGTATTTGGGGAAATACGAGGTGCTGGAACTGGAGGGGGGGCAGACTCAGGCCTGATCAATTTGTTCAGCACTTATTTGCTGGGCAACAGATAGGCACCAAAGGTTTTGCTGTGCACTGAGACTTCACAATAAGACCCCTGTGTGTCAGGCGCCAGAGAGATAGCATGGAGGTAGTGTGTTTGCCTTTCATGCAGAACGTCATTGGTTTGAAACCTGGCATACCATATGGTCCCCGAGACTGCCAGGAGCGATTTCTGAGCCTGGAGCCAGGAGAAACCCCTGAGTGCTGCCGGGTGTGACCCCAAAACAAAACAAAACAAAACAAAACAAAGACCTCTGTGGTCCCCACCCCTCAAAAGTACACTGAGAAGAAGTAGCTGTGGCACACAGACAGGAACCAGATTCAGGAAGGAACCCCAGTGAATACTTCTTAAAGAGCCTTTGCAGGTTGTGTGAGGGAATGTGGGTGTCTCTGCCTTGGGAGACAAGGAACCATGGGAAGAGTTTGAGTAGAGGAATGCAAGGAGTGGAGAGACATTAAAGTGGGAGAGGGGTCCCTGGGATGGCTCAGGTGGAATATGACCAAGTGCTGGATGAGACAAACGGGATTTCTTTCTGACAAATCTAGTGAGACAACCTCCCCCCACCTTTTTTTAAATTTTTTTTTTTTTTTTTTTTTTGGTTTTTGGGCCACACCCGGTAACGCTCAGGGGTTACTCCTGGCTATGTGCTCAGAAGTTGCTCCTGGCTTGGGGGGACCATATGGGACACCGGGAGATCGCACCGCGGTCCGTCCAAGGCTAGCGCAGGCAAAGCAGGCACCTTACCTTTAGCGCCACCAGCCCGGGCCCATTTTTTTTTTTTAATTTTTATTGTGACCAAAGTGCATTACAAATCTTTCACTACATCATTTATGGTACATAGTGACAATGAATGAGGGGCATTCCCACCACCAGTGCTGTCCTCCCTCCACCCCTGTTCCCAGTATGCATCCCATATCTCCCTTCTTTATCCACCAGAATGCTAGTGCAACTGGTTTCCACTTACAATTTGTTGTAGATTGAGCATCCATTTCCACTGTCATTGGAGATAAAAAGGATAAGAGAAAAGGAGAAAAAATTTTGGTGACAACTATCAAAAAAAGGAAAGAAAAGAGAGAGAAAGAAAGAAAGAGAGAAAGAAAGAAAGGAAAGAAAGAGAAAGAAAGAAAGAAAGAAAGAAAGAAAGAAAGAAAGAAAGAAAGAAAGGAAAGTAAAGAAAGAAAGAAAGAAAGAAAGATGAAGAAAAAAGAAAAAAAATCGCTCTTTTCTGCTGAGCCAGCCTACAGACACCAAGGACTGTAATCTCTCCAGGACCCACACCCGAAAAGCGCAGCCGCTCTGTGTAACCCCTGAATTCCATTCTGCACATTGTAAAAAGCAATCTACAGCCTTACCAATGGAGTAATTTTGCAGTACACCCCCATATTTACAGAAATCAAGATGGCTCCTCTAATAATCTAAAAATTAGGAAACAGCTAGCTCTTGCCAGGTATAGGGTTTGGGGAGGCCCCATACCGGGGCCCTTATTCCTAGCCTGAGGAGTGCTGGGAGGCTTGGCAGGCCCCCAGCCATCCTTGCCTTTTTCCCCTGACTCCAGGCCTTCCCTGGGTGCCAGCTCAGATGTCCAGAAGTAGGTTCAGGTGGACTCTTAGTGGTCCCTCAGGCTTCCCCCCTCCCTCCGTACTCCAGGGGGGAGGTGCATGGAGAGGAGGGCGGGCAGACATCTGACTTCCAGTTTCCTCTTTGATTCTGGAGACCAGCTCTTGTCAAGTATAGGGTTTTTCTCCCCTGGACTTCAGTCCTTCCTTGGGCGCTGTCTAGGTGGACTCTATAGGGGTCAACAGGCTTTCTCCTATCTCTCCCCTATACTAATGGGAATGTGCTCTGGGAGGAGGGCGGGCCGTTCTAGCACTGGTTTATGTTGGGACAGTCAGTGGAAATTTTTTCTCCTTGTTTTCATATTGATAGTATTGTATGCATATATTCTATATATCCATCTTGTATTGTGAACTTGATACTGCCCTACATAGCTCATTTCTAATATTCTACTGCCTCAGTCCCAACCCTTACTTCCCCCCATCTTCCTATGTAGGTGCAGCTAATGACATGAAGCTCACCACATAGAGTGATAAGTGCAGTTAGAGAAAAACTATCATAACAATGTGAATGAATGAGGGAAAAAGAAAGCCTGTCTCAAGTACAGGTGTGGGTGGGGTGGGGAGTAGGTAGATCTGGGAAATTGGTGGTGAGAATCCTGCACTGGTGAAGGGGGGTGTTCTTTACATGACTGTAATCATACAACTTCAATTATATTTGTAATCACGGTGTTTAAATAAAGATAATTAAAAAATAAAAAAATGGACCTGGCAAATAAAAATAAAATCTCTAAATAATAACCACAAGAGTGAAAAAGAAAAAGAAAAGTGGAAGAAAAAAGAGAAGGATAATAAAGTAAAAAACTAACAAATCAAAACAAAACAAGAAAAAGTATGGGTGCTGGAGTGGCAGGGTTTGGCATTCCCCCCACTTTTTTTTTTTTTTTTTTTTGCATAGGCACAGTAAGCATTGGGGAAGAAAGGGAATTCCCGTGGCCTAAGAGATTCAGGGTTTCTCCATCCTTGAAGTATGCCATCATGGGATCAACTCCTGGCTCCATATATACTCATTACCCCATCACAAAGGCTTTTTTGTGATGCCAGGAAAGTTTCTTCTCAGTTGTGTGTGAGAAAATCAAGCCACTGTAGCTAGCAATCTTGGTATTTGCATGGGTTATAGGTCAGGGTCTAGGATAGAGTCTCTAGGTTCTAGAGGTTCCTATCCATCATTGGACAACCTCCCCTTAATGCTGGAGCAATCACCCCCAATTTTTAATTATAGTAAAATTTTCACTTAACCATTTGTTTATTTAATTTGGGGGGCTTGGGTCATACCCATGGTTGTTCAGAAGCTTACTTCTGGCTCGCTGCTCAGGGATCATTTCTGACAGTGTTTTGGATACCAGGTACTATTCTGGGATGGAACTAAATCAGGATCAGCCACATGCAAGGCAAGAGCCTTGCCCTTGTTCTATCTCTCCAGCTCAGAAATGTTTCATTTTTTGTTTGGGGGCCATCCTTAAAGGTCTTGGAAGACTATTTCTTGTTCTGTGGTCAGGGATTGCTTCAGGTGATGCTCCAGAGATCATGTAGTGTTGGGGTTTGGGGTCAGCTGCATGCAGAGCAAGCACCTGAACCCTTACTGTACTATGCAGCCACTTCAGCCATTCACAGTCCCATTTCAGTAATGTTTAGTGTATGCATGTTAGTTATACAAATAGCACCTAGTAGTTCCAGATTTTCTTTTCCAGCATCCCCAAAAGATACCCTATATCTATCAGGCACTGCCCATGATCCTCCTCCTCTTTTTTCTTGGCAGTCTTTAATCTGATTTCTGTCTCTGTGCATTTGCCAGTTCTAAACATATATAAATGGAATCAGACACCATATGGCCGCTGGGTCAATTATTTTTAGTTTGCTTACTTTCAAGGCCCAGAGCAAACAGCATTATACGAATCCTTTTAATTGCTGAATAATATTTCCTTGAATGTCTGCCCTGTATTTTGCTCTTACATGTTTCTCTCTCTCTGGCTGTTTAGGTTGTTTTTGTTTTTGATTCTTGCAATGTTATGAGCATTGATGAGTTTGGCATTGTTTTTTTTTTATCTAAAGGGTTATTTTTAGTTCTTCTGGGTGTAGTATAGAACTTCTTAAACCCCACTTTTGTAACTTCAACTTCGTTACACTTTTTTGTGATTTGTGGAAATTTGTGTGTGTGTGAAAACTTACAGAGAGGTTTTTCTTACCTGCCTAAAGATTGATTATGAGTGGCTGGGAATGTAGTTCTTTCAGTCAGTGATTTTAGAGGGACCCATTTTAGTCTGAAACCTTTGCCTAGGCTTGCGCCCCCCCCCCTTTTTCAGCAAGCATCTGTCTCCAAGAGGGGTCCTGGGCTTCTCTTGTGCTCCTCGAGGCAGATTGACTTGGGTTTCTTGACCTGGAGACATATGGTCCAATATCTTGACTGGGATAGAGTCCATATTGCCCATCCTGATTTTCTGTCTGGAATATTCGAGGACAGCCTGCAGGGACCCAAGCGGGTAATTAGAGAGACTCAGCTTCTAACCTCAGCACCTGCTTCAGGATGAAGGATGATTAACATTCCATAGCCATTTGGAGGACAAGCACAGTGCCATTTTCTCCATGGTGTGATCTTTTAGAATGGCTAGATTGAGTTTAGAACTACCTTCTAGCATGCAGGTTTTGTATGTGAGTTTGGAGAGTGACCAAAGCTGTCTGAATTTTCTCATCTGTACTGATATGCCCAGTGGAAAGAGGACCCACCTTCTCTGGATCAGACATAATTAAGTCATGTGATTTCTGTTCTATAGGACCTTGGGCAAGTTATTTATCTACACACTTGGAGCCTAGCTTCCCTCTATATCAAAGAAAAGTAGAACTAGCTTTTATATAAGGATACCGTCTGGCTGAGACCCAAATGCTGAGAAAAAAGATAGGTACCAAGAATGTCCTCATTCAAAAAAACGAGGTGTTGGGACATATAAGCAGGACTCCCAAGAGGCCTGGAGCCTACTCCTAGTTCTGTACTTGGGGGCCAGGGGAGCTCAGGAGTCAAGCTGAGGTTGATGACATGAAAAGCTTTAACCTCTGTACTATCTCTGCCACTCCTTTTCTACCAAAAATGTAATAATTTTGATTTCAAGACTACCTGTAAAGCTAAAGTAACTAAGATACACATCAATGAAATCAAATAGAGAATTGAGAAATTATGCACATATAGTCAATTGATTTCCAGCAAAAGGACAAACAAGTGGAAAAGGATCCTTTGACAATCATTGAATGATGCAAAAACAAGAAGCTATACCTATACACAAGAGAAACCTTATCCTATGCTTTTCCCCCATATTCTAAAATTAATTCAAGTAGAGCTCACTGTAAATCCCAATTTTATAAAATTTCTAGAAGAAAATGTAAGACATATTAGTTTAGGCAATAATTCAGGAATTACAAGACTGGAGAAATAATACTATGGGTAGGGTGCTTTCCTTACATACAGAAGACCAGGGTTCAAACCCTGACATTCTATGGTGTCCCAAGCACCACCAGAAATAATTACTAAGTACAAAACTAGGAGTAAACCCAGAGCATCACTGTTTCTGACACTCCCCACCAAATTCAGAAATGAGGGTCCAGAGAGATTGTACAGAGTGGAAGATTGTTGTCTTGCATGTAACAGACCCAGGTTTGATCTTTGGCACCACAAAAGATCTCCCTCAGCACTACCTGGAGTGATCCTGAACACAGCCAGGAGTAAGTCTGAGCACTATTGTGTGTGTGGCCCCAAAACAACATCAAAAATTGGAGGGGCTGGAGCGGTGGCACAGTGGTAGTGAGTTTGCCTTGAAAGCGACTGACCTCGAACGGACCTCAGTTTGATCCCCCTGAGTCCCATATGGTCTCCCACACCAGGAGCAATTTCTAAGTGCATAGCCAGGAGTAATCCCTGTGTGTGGCCCCCCAATAATTCAGAAGATATAGGCCATAAGTTGAGCACATGCCTTGCATGCAGGAGGCCTGGACTTTATTCCTGGCACAGCACAAATTCCTGACAGCTGCCAAGAGTGACCTCTGAGCACTGAGCCAGCAGTAATCCCTGAGCACTGTCAGATGTGGTCCCCATACAAAAACCAAACAAAATTTGAGTAAAGGTGAAACTGAAAGCAGGGTTGATAAAAGAAGAAACATCATCAAAATGGAAAATGGAAAAGTTTCTGCTCTCTGAAAGATACTGTTAGGAGAAAGAAAGGGGAGCCTGGGAGAGGTCTCAGAACTGGCGTATATGTTTTGCATGCAGTAACCACATATGTGATTGCCAGCACCATATGTTCCCCCAAATACTATGAGGAATATTTTCTGAGTACCTTACAGAGGAGGGTCCCTTAGAACTGATGGGTAAATCCTTCCTCAGCAAAAGAGAGAAAGAAAAGTCTGTGACTTGGAGAAGAAACACATTGTCTGAGCCAGAACACATAGGACTCTCAGAACCCTATAATAAAGCAAAGAACACACTTGATTGAAAACATAATATTGGAGAGAATACAGGAGGTTAGACACTTGCATTGCTTATGGCTGTGGCAGCCATGACCCTGGTTTGAATTCCTGATACTGCTTATGGTTCCCTAAGTACCAAAAGGTTATTCCTGAGCACAGGCCTGGGAATAGCCCCAATAATTTTAGGTGTGGCCTAAGCCCCTAACTCCACCCAAATAGACAAATATTTGAGTTGATGCATCATCAAAAGATATATGGATGGATATATAATCATATAAAAAAAACTCTAAACTTTGGGACTAGAATGAAAGTACAGTGCATAGGTCGCTTGCTTTGCTTGCAGTCCACTGGGTTCAATTCCCTCATGTGGTCCCTGAAGCCTGCCAGGAGTAACCCCTGAGTATCACCAGATATGATCCACCACAATGACCCCCCCAAAAAAAAGATAATATTCAACATCATCAATCATGAAGACAATACAAATTAGTGCCCAGGGAAATAGTCAGGAGCTAGGGGGTACATGCTTTGTATGTGCAGAGATCCGAGTTTGATCCTGCCACTCCATGTTCTCTGAGTATCACGATACTACCCTGGTAACCTCCAGTATTGCATTGCTGGCCTGAGTGTTGGACCATCTGGTTCAGGTGGTTGCATATAGGTAGGGAATGACACCTTTTCCCTGACCACCACAACAATACCTTTAGGTGGGAGCCCCTACAAAGTAAGAAAAGGCTAATTAAGTCTGTGAAACTATCACACACCTATTAGAATGGCTAAATTAAAAACATTGACAGTAGGGGCCAGAGAGATATCATGGAGGTAAAGTGTTTGCCTTGCATGTGGAAGGATGGTGGTTCGAATCCCAGCATCCCACCAGGAGCGATTTCTGAATGTAGAGCCAGAAGTAACCCCTGAGCGCTGCCAGATGTGACCCAAAAAAACAAAAAACAAAAAACCAACAACAAAAAAAACCCAAAAACCAAAACAAAACAAAAAACATTGACAGTATTAAGTGCTGACAAAGACATGGAGTAACTGGAACTTTCTTATAGTACCAGTGAGAATGCAAAACAAAAAAAAACATTTTGATAGTTTCTTTCAATAGGCCCAGAAAACCTACAATCTCACTTCTAGGTATTCACCCAAGTGAAATGAAAATGTTCTATCACCTAGAAACCTGTATGAGGGTTCAGCAATAGAGCTCAGTCATGAGTGTAGGCCTTGTGTGAACAAGACCCTGGAGTCAACCCCAGATCTGGGTTTAAAAAAAAAAAAAGCTCATAGTAGTTTTATTCATCATTGCCAAACCTCAAAACAACTTTAGTGATGGATAATCAACCTGTGGTATAGCCTTACAGCAGAACAGAAGCCTACTTAGTATGAAAAAGGGACAAATGTTTAATTCTCAGGACAATATGGCTGAATCTCAAAGGCATGTTAAGTGAATAAAACCAAACTCAAAGGCTGCAGGCTGAATGAGTCCATTTGTACAACATTCGAGAAAAGACCAGACGTTAGTGACAGATAACAGAAATGATTGCCAAATGCTTGGGGGTAAGAGGGCAAGAGATGATTACACAAATTGAGAAGAGAAAGGGGTGAGGGACAGCTAACAGAATTTCAATATCTCGATTATAGTGGTGGTGATTATATTACTGTATATGTGTGTGTCAAAACTCATAGAAATCAAACCTGAGATGTTGCTATATGCAATGTATATATCAATTTAAATGATAGTTGAATAAAAAAATATATTTAGACCGCGTAGGGGCCTGAACGATGCAAAGACTGGATGGCCATTTCTTTGGAGAGAGTTGAGGTGTGCTTGTTGGTCTCACTATCCTTATGCCAGGAAAACTGGGCAAACCCTCCAGTTCTGGAGAGGAGCTATTCATACCCCACCCACTACAACAGTCTGAAGCTATGACTGAGGGTCCCTTGGGGGTGGAACTTTGGTGCAGGTCAAGAAGAAAGAACAACTGCAGCTAGATGAAGGGGCCTGTGGCAGCCCAATTCTGAGGAATCCCACTCGGGATTAAAGTCAGAGCAGGCAGTTCCAGAGCACTTGGGGAGGGTCACTTTTGTTTTTGTTTTGGGCCACACTCAGCAGTGTTCAGGGGTTACTCCTGGCTCAGCACTCAGAAATTACTCCTGGCAGGATCTGGGAACCCTATGGGACACCAAAGATTAAACCCCCATCGGCAGCTTGCAAGGCAAACACACTACCCACTGTGCTATCACTCTGGCCCTTGAGGATGGGTTGTTTGAACAGGGCACTGTCCACTGACTTCTGATAAGGAGCCAAGAGACTTCACCAGGAAGAGGTGAGAGGACTGTTGTGAGTGCAACTGAGAGGCCTCATAAGCATAACTAGCCTAGGAGCCAGAGAGATAGTATAGCTGTTAAGACTCTCACCTTGTAAACTGCCGACCCAGGTTTGAGCTCCATCATCCCATATAGTCTCTGAGCCCACTATGATTGATTCCTGAGTGAAGAGCCTAGAATGACCCTTGAACACTGCTGGGTGTGGCCCAATAACAACAAAAAAGGCAAAACTAATCTTTGCTCAAAGGGTCCAGTTATAGGGACCCATGGAGTGATTTCCCTGAGGTCCCCTGTGCTTCCATGAAAGAATAGATAACTCTGGGCTCTCAGTAGGAGGTTCTGTGCCAAAAGGTTCCCGCCTTTTGCCCTTCACCCTTTACCCCACTTTCCCCACCACAAATCCCCTGTGAGAATCTGGAGGTCTGGGGCAGCCTCTTGAGGTGAGGAGAACAGAGAAGCCAGCTGTGAACTTGAAAGCTCCTGTCCAAAGAATCATTTTTCTAGAACTAAGAAGGGGGAAGCGAGAATATGATGAAAATCATTATTTTTTCTTTTAGATAAACATGAATTATTCACCCAAGACCAAAATTCTGCTTTATTACAGCTTCATATTTATCAAAGTGAAAAAAGGCTTCCCCCCCCCTTACTCCCCTCACCCCCTCTTTATCTTCATCTCTGGAGGTGCAGAATGGCCTCTCCTTGCTTGGTGTCCACACACACACACCAGCCTGCTGACTCAGGGAGACAATGTTTTCATGCCATGCTTGCGCTGCTTACAAAGCAGCAAGGGAGAGGAGAATGGCAAGTACAGTCTTTCGGTGAGGATTTTAGTGGCAGCTGTTTAAAACAGTTTGCTAGAGGTCTAATGAACTCACCTGCTGCTTCTGCCATCTGACCTGACCCTGGAAGTAAACCAGGAAAATTCTTTCTGAGCCTAGCTGGAAATGAGATGACAGCGGCAGAGGAGGAGTTAACCCGGGAATAGATTTGAACCCCTGGCTTGAGAGAGAACTCCAGGGACTATGTTGGTTTCTTACAATCAAGCTCAGTAATTTGTAGAGGTGACTATGAGACTCAGGGAGAGAGGGGCCTCCAAATTCTGAGCTCAGACTGCAGGGACACTGTGTCCACGTGTGCTGACTTGAAGAGTGAAGTCAGACTTCATTTTGATGTCAAGAGCTCCATGAAATGGGTAAAAAATATTCCAGAACCTAAACTACTCTGTGATTGTGCTGATTAGCTCCGAGAGGGTCTCTTGTATTGCTGCTTGGTAACAGCCACTCCCATCCTCTAAACTCCCCAGTGAAGAGTGACTAGCATGGATTGTGATGGCATCAGGATAATCCATGACATGCACGCACTTAGTTAATTTATCTCCCTTGAGATCTGCTTCAGATTTAGTATGCAAAGGAAAGAAAGCAAAAATGATCTCTCTCATATGTGTTTTCAGTGAATCTAAATCTAACCGAAATACCTAACATTATTTGAACCCTCATCACTCAGTTGGCTGAGCTTTTAGGTTATCTTTTGCAGCCCTATATTAATTGAGACTCGCTTGTTTAGGGATAGAGAGATAGTAAGTATAGGAGACAAGGTACATGCCTTTCATATACCTGATCCTTAATCCCATGAGCACCACCAGGAGTGATCCCTGAGCACAGAGTCAGGAGTGGTCCTGACCCCCCAAAGTCTCCTTTTATAAATAATTAGAGCGACCAGAGCAATAGCACAGTGTGGGGAGGGGGCGGAGAGATAGCACAGTGGTAGGGCATTTGCTTTGCATGCGACCAACTCAGGACGAACGGTGGTTCGAATCCTGGCATCCCATATGATTCCCTGTGCCTGCCAGGAGTGATTTCTGAGCACACAGCCAGAAGTAACCCCTGAGTGCCACTGGGTGTGACCCAAAACAAACAAACAAATAGCACAGTGGGTAGGATATTTGCCTTGCATGTGGCCAACCTGGGTTTGATCCCTGGCATCCCATATGGTCCCCCAAGCCTGCCAGGAGCAATATCTGAGTGCAGAGCTAGGAGTAACTCCTAAGCACTGCCAGGTGTGACCCAAAACAACAACAACAACAAAATGATTAGAGCTCACAAGGGCATTCTGGAGGCACTCCTGGTGGACTGGGGACATGTTGTCAGGGATCAGACTTGGAGCCTGGGGCAAGTGAAACCAGTGTCTTGCCTCTTAAATGGGGTTTCTGGCTTCAGTTATTTCATCCTTTATGCTATAGATATAACAAATGTAAGGATGTCTAAGGATTAAGTGAAGTAGTCTCTGTAAAGAACTAAATGAGAATAGCGAACTAAATGAGAATGCGCCACTGGTTACACCATTAGTGATATAGACATTAGTTTTTTATACATTTTTTTTGGTGACACTCAGGGGTTAATCTTGGGTATGCACTCAGAAATCACTCCTGGCTTGGAGGACCATATGGGATGCCAGGGGATCAAACTGCAGTCCGTTCTAGGCTAGTGCATGCAAAACAGATGCCTTACCACTTGCGCCACCACTCTGCCCCGTTATTTATACATTTTCAAAATGCCAAGAATGAGATCTAGTAACTCAAACATATAATGTGTGTGCTTTACCACTAGGACACTTTGCATGCCCTATGTTTTTTTTTTTTTTTTTGGTTTTTGAGCCACACCCGGCAGCGCTCTGGGGTTACTCCTGGCTTTGTGCTCAGAAATTGTTACTGGCAGGCTCAGGGAACCATATGGGATGCTGGGGATTGAATCTCTGTCCCAGATTATCTGCATGAGAGGCAAATGCCCTACCACTGTATTATCACTCTGACCCCTGCATGCCCTAATTTTTGGATCACAACCAGCAGCGCTCAGGAGTTACTCCTGGCTCTATACTCAGAAAATTGCCCCTGGCAAGCACAGGGGACCATATGGGATGCTGGGATTCGAACCACCGTCCTGCATGAAAGGCAAATGTCTTACCTCCATGCTATCTCTCCGCCCGACATGCCCAATTTTTTAAATTTAAATCTTCTCCAAACTTCAGCACTATCAGTTATCTCTAATTATAAAGAAAATAGATATAGTTTGGGTTGACTTTATTGTAGGTTTATTGACTTCTATGTTTAAGGTTGATTTTATTCTTTTTGAAATATGCCCTGAGTGAATAAACCAAGCACATGTTCTATTGTAATAATGAGATGACACCCCAGTGACCAGCAGTCAAATCAAGAATGAAATTTATATGCTTCCCCAACTGGAATCCCTTCTAGTCCAAAGTACATTATAGGAAAATCGGTGCAGCATGTTAGAGAAAGGAAAAAAAAAGTCTCGAGGCAATTACCAAAGCTTCCACCTTAAAAACTAGAGGAACTGGACTGGAGCATTAATACAGCAGGTAGGGCACTTGCTTTGCATGCAGCTGACCTGGATTTCAAATGCTTCCCAAAACAAGGAAGGAAGGAAGAAAGGGAGGAAGGGAGGGAGGGAGGGAGGAAGGGAGGGAGAGAGGGAAGAAAGAGAAGGAAGGAAGGAAGGAAGGAAGGAAGGAAGGAAGGAAGGAAGGAAGGAAGGAAGGAAGGAAGGAAGGAAGGAAGGAAGGAAGGAAGGAAGGAAGGAAGGAAGGAAGGAAGGAAAAAGAAAGGAAGAAAGATGAAAGAAGAAAGAAGGAAAGAAAGAAAAGAGAAAAAAGAAAGAAAAAGAAAAGAAAAAGAAGAAAAAGAGAAAGAAAAAGGAAGGAAGGAAGAAACCAGAAGAACAAATTAAGTCCAATGTAAAACAGAGGGGGAAATAAAAAAATAAAATGTAAATTGTTGGGGCTGGAGAGATAGCACAGCAGTTGGGTGTTTGCCTTGCACACAGCCAACCCAGGAGTAACCCCTGTGCGCTGCTGGGTGTGACACCCCCCCCCAAAAAGAATGTAAATTGTTGATAGAAATCATGAAGAAATCATGGAGAGACAGCTCAATGGAATAGAGAGCATGCTTTGCATGTAGGAGCCCCCATTCAAATCCCAGCACCACCTGGTCCCCAAGACAAAGTCAGGAGTGACCCCTGCTTGAATGTGGCTAACCTCTGTTCAATCCTTGGCACAGCATATGGTCCTCAAGCACTTCTAGGGATCACTCCTGAGCACATGGCCAAGTGTAAACCATGAGTATTTCACTCCAACCCTGTTCCACCCCTCAAACATTTTCATAAAGAAAAAAGATCTTGGGGCCAAAGAGAGAGCACAGTGGCCAACCCAGGATGGATGGTGGTTTGAATTCGGCATCCCATGTGGTCCCCTGAGTCACTAGTGATTTCTGAGCACAGAGCTAGGAGTAACCCCTGAGCGCCGCTGGGTGTAACCCAAAAAACAAAAACAAAAAAGATCTGGATAGCTTCACTAATGGAGTCTAACAAACCATAAGGAAGAAATAATATTGATTATATACAAGCGTTCTAAAAGTAAATCATGAGGGCCTCCTTTCATACTCATTTTTTGGAAACAGCATTATCACAGTGCCAAAAACAGACCAGAAACATTGCAAAAAAACTAAAATTTTTAGCAATATTCCCCATAAACATAGAAACAAATAACTCCAACATATACTTAGCAAATTGGGTCTAGTAATATATAAAATAATGAAATGAGATACATCACAACCAAGTGGGAATCTTCCACGAGAATACTAGATTAATCCTAAAATATGAATGTAATTCATATTAACACAGTAAAACAAAAACCATGTGCTTTTCTAAATTTAAAAAACATCTCTTCATAAATGCTCTGCAAATTTGCATTTAAAAATTCATAATTCATCTTTCTAAATAAACTAGAGAGAGAGGAGAGAGGCAGAGAGGCAGAGAAGAGATCAGGAGGAGGACAGGGGGATGACACTGAGGACGGGGGTGACATTGGCAACAGGCAATGTGCACTGGTGATACATTTTATGACTGAAACTCAATCATATGCAACTTTTTTAATCAGGAGTGATTTCTGAGCGCATAGCCAGGAATAACCCCTGAGCAGCACCGGGTGTGGCTAAAAAACCAAAAACAAACAACAAAAAACCAAAGACAGAGCAATAGCACAGTGGTAAGGCGTTTGCCTTGCACGCGGCCAACACAAGATGCATCCTGGTTTGATTTCCGGCATCCCATATAGTCCCCCAAGTCTGCCAGGAATGATTTCTGAGTGCAGAGCCAAGAACAGAGGTGGCGAACAAGTTCGACACAAAGAGCCAAAATTTTAAACTGTGAAAGTCAGAGAGCCACACCACGCAGTGACCTGCCAAAACAAACACTCACACAAAAGCATATAATTTTAACAATACTATATTAAACACATATTGCATTTTGCCATTTTGAGTGAGAGTAAAAATCCTGTTCGCCACCCCTGGCCAAGAGTAACCCCCTCAGCGCCGCTTGGTGTGACCCAAAAACAAAACAAAACAAAAAGACATATCTCAATGATTTCATTCAGATATGAGATATAAATATACTAAGGCAGGGACAGACAAACCTGAGACTGCAGAACTGAAATTACTAAAGTGGGGATGAGTGGGATTAAAGGGTAGAAGGGCGAGGCAGTCAACTGTGGTGGAGTGTTATTGATACTTTGGTGGTGGCTGTGCTTTGATAACATACATCTAAAGACGTATGAACTGGTATTCCTTTGTGTTTTTTATTTACCTATTTATTTATTGTTTTTGGCTTGTACTTGGCAGTGTTCAGACTTATTCCTGATTCTGTGATCAGGGATCACTCCAACTCAGGGAACTATATGTGGTGCTAGGGAGCAAATCGGCATCAGCCAAGTACCATAGCCCCAGAAACATCTTAAGCAGGGTTAAGACTGGGGTCAGAGTGGTGGCGCAAGTGGTCAGGCATTTGCCTCGCAAGCACTAGCCTAGGACGGACCACAGTTCGATCCTCCGGCGTCCTGTATGGTCCCCCAAGTCAGGAGCGATTTTCTGAGCACCAAGCCAGGAGTAACCCCTGAGTGTCACCAGGTTGTGACCCAAAAACCAAAACCAAAACCAAAACAACAACAACAACAACAACAAAACAGGGTTAAGACAAAGGCCTTAACCCCTGTCCTATCCCTCCAGCTCCACAGTAATTTTTCTTATGATCTTTGTCTTACTGTTCCAAGCTCTGATGTTCTTCTGGGGTATTGCAGCTGTCTGCTGCTGCTGCTGCTGCTGCTTCTTTGGGGTGGGGGAATGGGATAGGCATACCTGTAATGCTGAGGCCTATTTCTGGCTCTGTACTCAAGAGTGACCCTGGTGGTCCTCAGGGACTATATGTGGTACCAGGAAGTGAACTGGGGTCAGATGCATATAAGGCAAGAGCCTTACTTCTGTCCTATTTCTCTGATCCTATTTGCTGTTTCTTTATCTCAGAGATTTACTTAAATAATGAGACTTTTCCTTCATTAGTTTTCTCTTGTTTTTCTTTATTTTTGAGGTTTGGTTTTTGTTTGTTTGTTTGTTTGTTTGGCCACACGTGGTGGTGCGCAGGGCTTACTCCTAGCTCTGCACTCAGAAATCACTCCTGGCAGGCTGGGGGAAACATATAAATGTGGGGGATCGAACTCAGGTCGGCCATATGCAAGGCAAACGCCCTACCCTCTGTGGTATCACACTGGCCCTGAGTTTTCTTTTTGTTCTAAAATTTTACTCTCTTTTCTTTTTTCCCTCTTGCCACCCTTCCTCTTAAATTAAATTTGATGGGGGCTGGGCGGTGGCGCCAGAGGTAAGGTGCTGCCTTGCCTGCACTAGCCTAGGACGGACCTCGGTTCGATCCCCTGGCGTCCCATATGGTCCCCCAAGCCAGGAGCGACTTCTGAGCGCATAGCCAGGAGTAACCCCTGAGCGTCAAATGGGTGTGGCCCAAAAACAAAAAAAAAAACAAAAAAAAAATTAAATTTGATCATTCTCTTTGACTTTAGACGTGTAAGAATTTTTTGGGGTCTGAGATCAATTTTGATAGCCTCTATGGAAAGTCCCTTTTGCTTCAAAGTTTGAAGCCAAATTTCCTTGGAGATTTCAGAAATGTAGAGAAAGTTTACATAATAGGAACTAACCACTGGCGCTGTCCCACCTTTATGCTGGATGATCATTTACTAAACTCTCCCCTCCCATTTTTTTCCCTCAGAGCTGCAGCTCAAACTTAGTGTCTCACACTTACAAGACAAGGCTTTGCAGCTGAGGTCATCCTGGGCCTTAGACTCCTGATTTTGGACAGACTGAAGCTTTGTCTCCATTTCACATGCCTTATGAGGGCATGAGCAGCAAAGTTTAAGTTAGCCAGGTTCAGCATATGACCCTTGAGTAGCTGACACTCTACTGCTCTAAATTCCTCTCATGCATTGGGTCCAACAATTCTTTTTTTTTTTTTTTTTTTCCTCTCTCTCTCTTTTGCTCACCACATTTGGCAGTGCTCAGGGCTAACTCCTTGACTCCTAACTGGGCTCAGGGACCATATGGGGTACCGAGGATCAAAACACTGCTGGCAAGTAGAAAGCCTTTCTAGAATATAGGTGGGGGGGGGAGGGAAATCGGGGGGGGGGGGCATTGGTCATGGGTATGTTGCACTGGTGAAGGGGGATGTTCTTTCTATGACTGAAACCCAACTACAATCGTGTCTGTAATCAAGATGCTTAAATAAAGATATTAAAATAAAAATAAATAAATAAAAATTAAGCTGACCAAAATATGACTTAAAATTAAACTCTAACACACAAATGTATCTAGCTCCTTATTCCTGACTAACACACATTAAGATTGTCGAAAATAGGGGACAGGGTGTAACAGGTCAATTCATTAACCAATTGATAACAGTTGCTTAATAAAATCCCACAACTTAAAATCAAAACAAAACAAAACACTGCTGACTGTACTCTCTCTTCAGTCCTCCAGGTCCAAGAATTTTTAAATTTCTGTGAATTTGTTGGCGTTCCTTAGAAACAATTTTCAATTCAGAATTTTTGTGGCATTCAATAAACACATTGATTACTTGTCATGATTCCAGAAATGAGAATTGGTTTTGTCTTTCTTTTTTTTTTTTTTTTTGTCTTTTTTATTTTTTTAAAGGCAACACTTAGGTCTTGTCAGTCAGTCGTCTTCTTGGAAACAGTGCAGCTACAGAGGATCCTCTGCAAGTTTTTGAATAGCAATCACACTGGGCATTTGAAAAGTGCTTTTAACTTTCAAATTGCTTTCACATGTTTGTGTGGTTCTCAAAGGGAGGGGGCACTACCCATGAGGGGAGTTCTGAAATTTTTAAGGGGTTGTTTTAGCTGTCATTATGAATGGGGCCATTATCTGCATTTAGTGGGGAACCAGGAGGGCCAGATACATACAGAGCACAGAATAGCCCTTCACAAAGGGTAACTGTCCCATTTCTTCTAAATGAGAGACTGAGGAGTTGCTGAGATTTCAATATACAAAGTTGCAGGTTTTTTCCTCCTTTTTTTTTTCATGTTTTACTGTTACATATTTTCACATGATAATGTTATTATGTTATATTATAACTTTGATTTCTTTTTGTTGTTTCTTTTTGTTTTGGGCCACACCCAACAGTGTTCAGGGCTCACTTCTGGTTCTGTGCTTAGGGATCACCCCCCGCTGGTGCTCAGGGAACCGTCTACATGCCAAGGATCAAATGCAGAATGCAAAGCAAGCACCTTAGCCATTTACTATCTCTTGGCCCTGTCACCCCTTTGCTTTCTTTGGTTTTCTTAGAGGAGGGAGGTTTCGAGCCATACCCTGCAGTGTTCGAGGACTATTGCTGGCTCTGTGCTCAAGAGTGAAGGGGCCAGAGAGATAGCACAGCGGTAGGATGTTTACCTTGCACATGGCTAACTCAGGATGGACCTGGGTTCGAGTGCCAGCATCCCAGGTGGTCCCCCAAGCCTGCCAGGATTGATTCCTGAACTCAGAGCCAGTAGTAACCCCTGAGCACCTCTAGGAGTTTTTGGTTAAAAACCAAAAACCAAACAAACATCAAAAATAATGTACCCTGTTGGTGCTTAGAGGATCATGTTAGTGCAAGGAATAGAACTAGAGATGGCAACATGCAAGTAGAGTACCTTATCCCCATTCCATTTCTCTGGTCCTAAGACTGTACTTTCCTCTGAGTGCTGTGCATAGGGGCCATGTAGGGCTGGGGACTGAACATGAAGCCTCCTTGCAAAGCTGCACTTAGCCCTTTGAACCATCTCCCTGACTGACCCCACACTATGCTTCTTAATAAGGGCCAGCTAATTTGTGAGAATATTGTTTCGGTTCTCTCCACTTTGATCATCTTTAATTTGTTTTGGCACATTATTTCTACTTCAATTAAAATGTTCTCCCTATGTTTCTTGTCATCTATAAGCAACCCAATTTGTTTTTAGTTACCCTGATGTTATTTCATTGGGTAAACTCCTGATCCTCGCCTCCCTTCCTCTCCCTTCCCCACTCCTCTCCTCCCACACCTAGGGGTTACTCAGGGGTTACTTCTAGCTCTACACTCAGGAATCACCCTTGGCAGTGCTTAGGGGACTCTAGGGGATGTCAAGGATGGAACCCAGTTAACTGCCTTACTGGCTATACTATTTCTCTGTCTGGTCCTTACTTTTTTTTGGAGGGGGGGCTCATACGTGGTGATGCTCAGGTGTTACTCCTGGCTATGAGCTCAGAAATTGCTCCTGGCTTGGGGGGCCATATGGGACACCAGGGATTGAACCCAGGTTTGTCCTGGGTCAGCCGAGTGCAAGACAAATGCCCTACCGCTTTTCTATCGCTCCAGCCACCTTACTTATTTTCTTAAATTCAAAATTCAAACTAGTGTGTTCCTTAGAACAAGTGCTTTTACAACCTTTCCTCACTATACAGGCTTCTAGAGGCATCACATCAGAAAATGTTGACATAGAACTATAAATCTGTATGGGGCCAAAGCAATAGTACAGTGGGAGGGCGTTTGCCTTGGATGCGGGCCAACCCCAATGGACCTTGGTTTGATTCCTGGCAACCCATATGATCCTCCAAGTCTGCCAGGGGTGATTTCTGAGCACAGAGCCAGGAGTAATCCCTGAGTGCTGTTGGGTGTGACCCAAAAACTAAAACCAAAACGAAACGAAACAAAAAAGAACTATAAATCTGTATATATCGGTATTTATTGTCCTTTTACATTAAGCCCTGAGAAATTTCGATCTTTTTCTAAGAAATGTTAATATATGATATATAACTATATATTTGTATATAAATAAGTATATAATTATATATGAGGCCTTGAAATTCATGTTTCTATAGTAAAAGAACCCACTATGAAACACATTAATAAAGGTGTTAAGAAATTAGGTTTGGGGCTGGAATATATATATATCAAGGGGTGTACCTTGCATGTAGGGGGTCCTGTGATCTATCTTCAACCCCCATGATCCCCCAGCATTACTGGGTGTGATCCAAGCTCTGAGTTGTGACTGGACACATCAGCTTTGACAGCAGCTGAGAGCTAAGAACACAAAATGTTGGTCTCCTTTCCTTTCTTTACACGCCTACCAGAAGGCGGGGCTGAGGCTCAGCAAATAGCTCTGGTCTTGCCTGTGCAAGAGAGTTCGACCCTGGCATGGCAAGACTGTTTCTTTTTTTTTTTTTTTTTTTTTTTTTTGGTTTTGGGTCACACCCGGCAACGTTCTGGGATTACTCCTGGCTCTACGCTCAGAAATCGCCCCAGGAAGGCTCAGGAAACCATATGGGATGCCGGGATTCGAACCAACGTCCTTATGCATGCAAGGCAAACACCTTACCACTGTGCTATCTCTCCGGCCCCTGCAAGCCTGTTTCTTAGGCAGACACTTTCCTTGGAGTGGGCAGTCTAGAAAGGGCCACGGACTTGATGAGGTCATCCCTGTTCTGGGGTCAGATCCATTCAGCTCCACACACCACTCTCTTCCCCTGGAGTCTTTAGCACTATCTGCGTGCACGTGTGGGGTGCGGGCAGATGCCAAGTGAGAAGAGCACAGACCAATTTCCACTTTGGCACCCTAGGAAGATCAGTAACAGTGTACAGCCCAGCAGCATAGCTGTCTTCAGAGCAGACTCAAGGCAGGACCGCCACTTCCACTGGGGACCTTTGGGAGGATGGACACACAGAGGAGGTGGCATTGGGAGAGAGTCTATGCTGGTCTGGAGCAGGGGACTGAATGGGAGGATAACTGGGACCCACTCGGCTGAAGCAAAGGCCCAGAGGAGAGGCAGGAGGGCCACTTGCTCTTCTAAACCTGACACCCCACATCCTAGGCACATATGAGAGGAGGAATAAATCAGTGGGCAAGTAAGCAGCAGCGGCAGCAAAGACCTCAGTACTCTGACACCGGAAGCAACCTTGGTGGATATTCATTCTCTGTTCATGGTTTGTGGCAGGGACCACTGGAAATCTATTGCTGGCCCAGCTGTGATAAGGAATCAGAGTAGAAGTGGGGTATCTCCAGCTATTTAATGTGCTGTTTAACTAACCTGGAACCCCTGAGGAGCAGTGGAAGGAGAGTTGGGGGACAGATATTAGTGAAACTCAAAAGAGATAGTTGAGTGCAAAGCCCATTATTGATTTAATTCAGCTTGGAATAAACTCTGTGAAAGACATGTTGGAAACGACTGGGGATTCTGTCTGCGGACTAGAGAGTAAGTGGTATTGCGAAATGAATGCTCACTTTGAAGCCATTATAGTAAGACATCTCTTTCTGTGATGTATATAGAGCAAATATGTCAAGTGTACAGTTTACTTAAAAATACTTCCCTCGGGGCCCGGAGAGATAGCACAGCGGCATTTGCCTTGCAAGCAGCCGATCCAGGACCAAAGGTGGTTGGTTCGAATCCCGGTGTCCCATATGGTCCCCCGTGCCTGCCAGGAGCTATTTCTGAGCAGACAGCCAGGAGTAACCCCTGAGCACCACCAGGTGTGGCCCAAAAAAACAAAAAAAAAAAACTTCCCTCGGGGCTGGGAGAGTACAGGGGTTGAAGGCACTTGCCTTGCTCATAGCCAAACCCAGTTCAAATCATTTCAAATCCTAAGCACCACATATGAATGGTCCCCAAGCACAGAGCCAGGAGCAAATCCTGAACACAGCAGTTGAAGCCCAAAATCCTAACATTAAAAATCAAGATAATATTGTTTACTTATTTTTGGTTTGCGGGTTATACCTGACAGTGCTCAGAGGTTACTCCTGGCACTGCACTCAGAAATAACTCCCGGCAGGCTCAGGGGACCATATGGGATGTGACAGCCGCGTGCAAGGCAAACTACCTACCCACTGTGCTACCACTTCAGCCCAAATAATAATACTTTTTAAAAGAAACTCGGAATGGAGAGATAGTTTAATGGGCTAAGTACATGCTTTGCATGCAGGAGGCCTAGTTTCAAGCTCTGGCACTGCATGGCTCCTGGACCACTGCTGGGAGTGACTTCTAAGCACAGATTTGGAAATAGCCCCTGAGTACTTCTAGGAGTACCCAAAAACTATTTAATTCCTAATACTTGTAAAGTAAAGACTAGGTGCTACTTTTCAATATGTGCACTGACTTATTTTTACAATTGCCTTTATTTTGTGAGGATAGATTATCCTGTAACACAGGCCCATAGTTCCCCAACGAAAAGACACAAAGGCTGCATTGAGCCAAGTCCCCTTCCCATTTCTGTTCCAGGCTGCCCGTAGGTCCTTCTCCACAGGCATCCAGCGCTGCTGAGCTCCAAGACTTCTCACTGCAGGTGGCCAAGAAAGCAGGGCCATGCCAGGTGTGATGCTGAGGAATTCATTTGTAGTGAGCTTCTGGGAGACTACAGACACAAAGCACACTGACCTGTGCCCCTGGAGTTGTCATGAAGTGGCCTGATGAAAGCTGTTATTGTGATGTGTGTGTATAGGGACACACTAACGAAGAATGGCAGAGGCATGTGTGTGTGTGTGTGTGTGTGTGTTTTCCCAGTACCTCTTTTTTTGGGGAGGGGTGAGTATTGGGTCATACCTGACAGTGTTCATGATTTATTCCTGGTTCTGTACCCAGGGATCACTCCTGGTGGGGTTCAGGGAACCAACTGTGGTGCCGGGTTTTGAGGCCTGGTCAGTCTTGTGAAAGGTAAATAAATGCTCAACCTGTTATATCTGCTTCACCTCCTCCACTGGTTTCCTTAAAACCAAAAACAGAGACCCAGGAGACAACCTGCCTTGCATGTGCAGATGCCAGTGATGGAGCCCCACCACCACATGACTCCTCCAAGAAGCTCTGCGTATAGCTTTGGAAGGTCCTGAGCACTCCTAGGTGTGGTCCTGGTAGCCCCCTGGCACTATTGAGGTTCCCCTTGTATCCCCTAGTATCACAATCACTAGGATTGGTGCCCAATCTGGCATTTTTTAGGGAGTTTTATTTCCTATAAAGTAAATAAGACCTGCTCTACAGCAAGCTTTTTTTCTTACTTAATAATATGTCTTAGGGCCAGAGAGATAGCATGGAGGTAAGGCGTTTGCCTTGCATGCAGAAGGATGATGGTTCGAATCCCGGTATCCTATATGGTCCCTATATGGTCCCCTGAGCCTGCCAGGAGCGATTTCTGAGTGTAGAGACAGGAGTAACCCCTGAGCGCTGCCGGATGTGACCCAAAAACCAACATACATACATACATACATATAAATATATATATATATATGTCTTGATACTTTTTTCATATCAGTTTATGAGCCACCCTCAGTGTATCTATATGTATGTTACTGGGAATCATATCCAGTGGTACCAGGTATTAAATTTAGGATCTCACATACGCCAGACATGTTTCCCATTGAGCCACATTCACAGCCTAATTCTTTCTGGTGACAGTAACTGGATAATGACTACGTTCATGGCGGTGGCTGTGGTGAGAATGGCCCCTCACTGAGGACTTGAGTGTGACTGACATTGTGCCAAGCCCTGTGCATGGCTTCACTCCTATCTTGCTCAGAACCCACCCATGGGTTGGACACAGAGAGGCTCCAGGACTAACCCACAGTCACAGCAGGTTCATGTTAAGTCTGAAAAGCAAATTCTGTTCTGTTGCCTCCTAGCACTGCTTGGGATTTCCCTTCACATCTCGCCTCCATCTGGAGCTCTTCTTCCTGCAATCAGTAGGAGAATGAAAGCAGCTTCATGTGTCCCCAAGGACTCCAATGCATTCTGCAGTGTCCCCTTACTACATATGGAACCCAGGCAGGCTGGTCTTGGCTATCTGGACTGTTCATTATCTTCGGGGGCCACCAAGTACAGCCTCCCATGGTTTTACTGCTTGATTTCACAATTTTTTTTTTTTTGGTTTTGGGCCACACCCGTTTGACGCTCAGGGGTTACTCCTGGCTATGTGCTCAGAAATCGCCCCTGGCTTGGGGGGACCATATGGGACGCCGGGGGATCGAATCGCGGTCCGTTCCTTGGCTAGCGCTTGTAAGGCAGACACCTTACCTCTAGCGCCACCTTCCCGGCCCCGATTTCACAATTTTTTTTTGTATTTTTGTTTGTTTGGAGGCCACACCCAGTAATGCTCAAAAGTTACTTCTGGCTCTGCACTCAGAGATCACTCCTGATTGGGCTTAAGAATCATGAAGGATGCCAGGGATTAAACTCAGGTCCTCTGTGTGCAAGACAAACACCCTTCATGCTGTACTATCACTTCATTCCCATAGATTTCACAAATTCTGTTACTTTCCATTAGAGTGTCATTTCTTCCTTTCTCAGAATATTTTTGGTTGATTTGTCTTTTCACAATGATTCTCTTTTATTTTAATTTTTTTCACTGACTTATAAATGAATTGGTTTCTGATATTATGGAATATCAGGGATTGACTTTCATACTGCTCTGTATATGTCATTGTTCCCACTCCAACTACCTAATTATTTTTGTTTGTTTTTTGGCCACACCTGGCGTCACTTAGGAGTTACTCCTAGCTCTGTGCTCAAAAATCACTCCTGGGAGAATCAGGGGACCATGAGGGATGCCAAAGATCAAACCCAAGTCTATCTTAGGTAGGCCGCATGCAAGGCAAATGCCCTACCCACTGTGCTATCGCTCTGGCTCCAACTTACCACCTAAGTTTTTTTTTTTTTTTTTTTTTTTGTGGTTTTTGGGTCACACCCGGCAGTGCTCAGAGATTATTCCTGGCTCCAGGCTCAGAAATTGTTCCTGGCAGGCACGGGGGACCATATGGGACACCGGGATTCGAACTGATGACCTCCTGCATGAAAGGCAAACGCTTTACCTCCATGCTATCTCTCCGGCCCCACCACCTAAGTTTTTAATAAAGTCCCTCCACACTAACTGTTTATGTGGTAAATATGTGTTTCATAACAATCACCAGGTCGTCATTTAAAATTTATTCATTTCTGGAACTTGTTTTTAATCATTCCAAATTGAACTTTGAACCCATTCACTGAAGCAATTCCTTGAGCTAACAGGTGTTTCAAAGACTGAAACTCTGTACAGGACACTTGGGTACATGATCCCTGACCACCCAGGGTGTGTCCCAAAAATCATTAATAAACACATAGGATCAGAGACATGATCAACAGGCTGAATCTGGTCCCTGGCACCATATGATCCCCCAAGCATCTCTTGAAATAGCTCCTGGCACTGCTGTGTGGGGCTCTCAAATAAAATAGAACAAACCACAAAAAGTGCCTGGACTTTTTTGTTGGGTCAAAGAGATAGTATAGTGGTTAAGGCAGTTGCCTTGCATGTGACTAGCCCTAGTCCCAACCTAGGCCCTTGCTAGGATAGGTTTTCTGAATGCTTCAAGAAGCAACCTCCTCCCCAGGATAGAGCCAGAATGCCCTGAACACCTACAGGTATAGTCCCCAAACCCAATAGCTAAAATAAATTTAATTTAATAAAAAAAAAACCTTCTGTGCATATATCAGGATTTGGTTTTGTTTCACACACACACACACACACACACACACACACACACACACACACACACACACACCCCTCTGTTCTGGGGCCAGAACAATACAGTGGATAGGGTACTTGCCTTGTACTCAACTGACCCCGGTTCTATCCCGAGAATCCTATATGGTCTCCCAAGCACTGCCAGAAATGGATTAAGCCATGAGTATTTCCAGGTTTAACCCAAAAAAAAAACTACAACCAAAACCCTCCTTCTGCTCTTCCTTTCTTTCTTCAACCATATAGCACTCGACGCCACCCTGGTTCTAGGTAACCTCAGTGCTTTCTATTTCTACGCATTTGACTCTCCCGATATCAAGGCCTTGAATAAAGTCATTTTGTTTAGCTTTATTTTATTACAATATGGATGAGAAACAAAATCACTTTCTAGCCTGGCACTCTCAGTATGGATTTGCAGCCTGCCCTTCACCCCACATCTGCTGACTTTTCTCTGGGGACTCATTTTCCTTCCACATCCCAAAGATATGTTTGCTGGTTCCTTGGGTGGCTTAACGGGTAGTCCCCCCCTGAGTGAATGTGGGCTGGGTTATATACCCTAAGATGGAAGGGTACCTGTCCCCAATAGGATGGGCTGCTGGGATCAGCTCTGGCACAGAAGACCCTGAACAGAATGATCAGGAAATTGAGTGAGTAAAGGTGCCTGCATTCTTTTTTTTTTTTTTTTTTGGTTTTTGGGTCACACCCAGCATCGCTCAGGGGTTACTCCTGGCTCTATGCTCAGAAATCACTCCTGGCAGGCTGGGGGGACCATATGGGATGCCAGGATTCCAACCGATGACCTTATGCATGAAAGGCAAACGCCTTATCTTCATGCTATCACTCTGGCCCCAAAGTGCCTGCATTCTAAGTGAATACTGGAATTGTTTAAGGCTGGAGAGATAGGACAGGGGGTAGGGCCTACACAACTTTGATCCCCTATATCACATAATAATAGTCCCCCAAGAATCCCCAAGGGTCACTCCTAAGCACAGAGCCAGGTATGGCCCCTGAGCACTGCTGGATATGGCCCCATCCCCCTCAAAAGCACTAAAATGGTTTGAGTCTTTATTTGGAAGTTTGCTGATGCTTTTGTGACAGGAAAGGAACCACAGGGACTGAACTCTCAGTTCTGTCAGTCTACAGGAGATGGTTTTCTCTCTGTTGTTTCCCTTAAAATCACAGTTGCCTGAATGCCCCTATCAGCACAAACAGCCTGTGTCCTTTGTCTCCAGCGTAGGTTAGCTTGTGCCACACTCTCATACATAGGATGTCCCCACTCCTTTTATGGACAAGTAATGTTCTATTGTAGATAAAGGTCACATTTATATTTTTTGTTATCGGCTCCTCTGAGGCATGGGCATCTTCTCCTGTTGGATGACTGTTAGTTCACCTTTGGATGACTGTGACTGACCTGGTGTGTGATCTTTAATTTTAGAGTCAGTATGTTGGCTTCAACCCAAACATCCTGTCATTCCTTCACCCTCCCTCTCTCCCCAGACACACACCTCCCAATGGCTGCTCAGATATTGTCTGGCACCCCCATTCTTGGGACACCTTTCCTGACTTTCCTCACAGCCCTTGGTCTTCTTCCTAAACTCTAGAAATTGCTCTCCCCCTGAGGAAGCGCCTCTTCTTTGTTCTCAGTCCATGATTCCAACCACCGGCTTCAGGGATTGGTTCTGAATGATTTTGCTGGAACTTTTGGCAATGCATTGTTCTTCTCGCAGTTACCTACAGACTCCATCCACCTCCCCCAGCTTCCCCGAGCTCTTTCGGTGCTTAACTAAGCATTTGCAGCTCACTTACTCAACAAATGTTTGCTAGGCCCGTCCTCTGTACTGGACACGTGCAGTGGAAAGATAGGCGAGCTTCCCGTTCTTATGGATTTTTTTGTCCTCCTGGGGGAAAGGGAGAAGGCAATTAGTGAAGAAACATAAGTTAACACAATGATTTCAGTGAGGGAGAAGTGCTAAGAAGAAGATAAAATAGGTGAGGGTACTAGGAAATGATCTGGGGGTGGGAGGAGAATATTTTAGATTTGGGTGTTTCTGTTTCTGCCTCCTCAGAATCCAGCTGGCATGCTGACAGGAAGCCCTCCCTTGATTTGGGAAAGACCCCAAGAAAGGAGATGGGAGGCCCTCCTCTGAGAGCCTCCTCCAAACAAGGAATAAATAAGGCAAAGAATGAAAAGGCTGTGGGCAGGGAGGCAACTTCAGAGAGGCAGATCAGAAAAGATAGTTTTGAGGAAGGTGGTTGGGGGGCTAAGATGTGGACATAATCAAAAGATGTTCTAAAAGTGAGTAGAGAAAGAGCATTGTAGGCAAAAAGAGCAACTTTCTGTATAAGGCCTGAGAAGGGAAGTTCATTTTGTTTGTGGGAACAAGGGCCTGATAGACCAACAGGCCAAGATCAGATCATTAGGGTATTTTGGCTCCATCACAGGGAGCCATCTAGGAGGCCCTCAAAGGGATCTGATTTGCCAAAACTTCAGTCCTTCGACAAGACCAGCATATAACAGAAACACGGATCATGAAACAGATGGGGAAACTCCAGTCAGTGGCCTTGAGCAATAGAACAAGTCAGAGAAGACTATGAGGGACCCATTGATACTGATCAAAGAGACTCTGGATGTGCAAACGCAGACTAGGTGTGTTTATGCCTCCTCTTTCACTTCAGTCATTGATTTGGTATGAAATGAGGAGCATTTCAACCATCTGCAAATAATCCAAAGACCTTACTAGCATGTCACTCTCTTGCACAAAGAGAGAAAGAGAAAGAGTTAAAGATAGAAAAGGAGGGAGAGTGGCCGACCCCTGAGCTCGTTCGCTTGTGTCCTCCACAATCATTTCTCTGTATTATGGCTCTTGTCATATAACATTTTACATGAATAACTAATCAACCAAACACAAACCCACTGATGAAAAAAACGCGTGTTGGATCTAGAATGTGAGCAGGGTAAAGAGTAATATTAATTTCGCTGGTAAATAACAAGATGAGAGCAAACACAAGGGAGTGTTAAGACAGGATGGATTTCCTAAGCCTTCTGAGAGAGGAAATATCTTAAGAAATAGGAAAAGGGAAGACTGGGATCAGGTCAGCCACATCTGGAGTACTCTAAGGCCCATCTTTTTTTTCGCCTAGTATCGTTCTGCTAAAGAAATATTATCTTGGGTCAACCAACTGGCCCTTAAAACCACAGGATTGCCTCAACCAACTAAGCAGTTCACATTAATGATAGTCCTTAATAGAATGTGTAGAATCCACTCTCTGAATTGGAAGCAAGCACCAACAGTCTTGTGTGTCTCAAGTGTGTATTGTGTGTAAGCACCGTGCTCAGTGGGCAGTAGACATACACTAGATGCATTGTACAAGCCATGCATTACTCTTCAAACTTCCCCAGGGACAATTCTGTGTCCAATGTTTTCCCCCAAGTGTGCTTCTTGACCCAAGAATGGGCTACTTGTCTCCACATCCAGGGAAGGGGTCTGAGAATGCTTGTTTTCTTCCTCCTCTTGCTCACACACTTCTTGGTAGGATGTAACCCTGTTGGTCACCTTCCACTACCTTCACAGACTCTGAATGTTGCTGACTCTAGCTGATCACTCAGCCCTCAGGGTTTCCTCTCCATGGCCGCCAGCAGCTCTCTTCCTCCTGCACCCGCAAGTAGGTACTCCACAAAGACTCGGCTCTTCTCTCGTGTCACTCTTTCCCTATCAGAAATTAATTACACGTCATTTCAGATCAATGCAGGTATCTATCATCATCTGTCTCATCCTATACAAACTTGATAGGCTTGTCTGTCCAACCAGTCTCCTGGTGCCCATGTCTGGCACAGAGCCGGGCACAAAGATGCTCCATCCCCACAGATTCTATGCTTTCAACTTCCTTTACAGCCAGATTGGGTAGAGGGTATTATCTCCATCATATGAAACAGACACCCACAAAAACTCAGAGAGGTCAAGTAAACATGGAAAGCACCATGCCTGCACCAGCCTTGGAGAGTCTGTGTATTCAGTGCAATCATCATTCTGTGCAATAGTGCCAGTTGTAAAAGGACTGTCAAGCTAATCTCGATGCTGTCTAAATACTGGCATCCAAACCTTTTCATGCTCTTCTGAGCAGGCTTGAATTCGCCAGCTCCTCTCCTAAAATATAGCCCACAGGACTGAGCATAAAACTGCATGTGGCCTGACCCGCCAGCACGCGCTGGGATTATTGCCTCCCTCCTGCCACACTCTGCTGTTCTATTAATAGAGCTGAAGATTGCATTAGGGTTCTCAACAGCCTCCTTGCGCTGTGGGTTCACATCAAGCTGGTGATCAGCTCACCCCCCCTGGGTCTGCCTCATGAGCGCCTTCTGTCAAGTCAGGCCCCCCCCCCCCCCATCAACCACTTGGGCAGTTCATTTTTTTTTTTTTGAATGTTCGTTATTACCAATGACCAGGACTGGAATACACAAAGCCAGGTCTTGACCTCTTTCCTTGTGTGGCATCTGTGGAGAGGATAAAGGGGGCCCCAAGGAGGCCCATTCAGAACCCAGAGGTGTGGCCAGCCCTGGAGGGGGGGGCGGCTCTGGCATCACTGGATCTACAGACACAAGCGGGTAGCAGCAAAATTAATTTTCTGGTTCACTTCCAATCATGTTTCCGTTCGTTCTTGTCCTCTAGGATTACGGCCCTTCCTGCATCTTGCTCTAATTCTGGGTGAATTTACGCAGAACCGCTTGCTCCTCCTACCCCCGGGCACAGCCACACTTTTATTTCTTAGGCCCTCTCCAGGCAGCATTATTTTTAGCCTGAGTTCTTACTCAGCAATATGCTCTCTGGTCTGTCCCATTTTGTCCTCACATCCAACCTTTTCTTTTATAATTTCCTTCCCTCCGCCTTTCAGTCAGCATCATGATGGCTAACTAGATTTGATTCTCCCCTGTCTGTATCTCCACACATCTAGTTCCCATCACCCTCCCTCAGAGATCATCTTTCTCCCTCTCCTTTCTTTCCTTTAATCCCCCACACACCCCCGAATCTACCCCCATCCCCAGACACTTAGGTGATTGACCACCTTAGAAACTGCAGTGTGGACTTGTGTTGATGACCCTGGCTACCTTACGTAGGAAAGCTCTGGACTTGTGAAGATTGGCCCTCAGAGTCTGATAGCAAGCAGTGCCTGGAATTCAAGAACCTAGGCACGGGGCCAGAGTCTGAGGCTCTTTCCTCAGCCGGCAGAGGGAACTGGAACGCAGGGGCACAAGGATAAGTTTGTCCACTTACCAGCAGAGGGCATAGTGTCTATTGGCCTCCAAAATCAAAAATTTCTCCCAGGGAGGGGCCTGCATGTGGCAGGGACCATAGGCACGAGGCCCAGGATTAGACAGAGCCCCACAAAGGTTTAGTAGGCCCCTGAAGGTTCACAGATGGGATAGGCCAGTACTTCTTGTAATGGCCGTGGTCACCTTCAGTAGTATGGACACAGGGAGGTGCCTTGTGAAGGACCCCAGCTGGCCTGGGCAAATGGAACTTGGGGGGAGTCTAATTTCTGAGCTTGCTGTGGGTTAGCTGAAGAATGAGGAAAGGCTATGGAGATGTGTGGCGCTCGCAGGCAGAGGGTTTGAGGAGGCCCAGGAGAGCAACGTCCACTTTGATTTCCTTGGGCAAGACTAGCTGTGATGGGGCTGGGCCGGGGTTCAGAATTGGGTGCAGAGATGTAGGGAAGGCGGCGGGTGGCACCGTGTCAACTGCTTCCAGGTGGAGTTAAAAGGCACAGCCGCTTTCCTGATGGGGGCTTGGGGGTGGGGTGGGGGCACAGCACCTTTCATCAAGGCTAAACCGGTAACTGATTTAAGAAGAAACGGAAGATGGAACCCGAGAGGCCAGAGGAGAAAATGGGTTCCAGGTGGAGAGGACAGAGGGAAAAGGCTGCTGTGCAGGCAGCCCCTATCCCCAGCCCCCCAGCCTGGGCAGGAGGTGAAGGACTCCAGCAGGCAGCGAAGACGTTTAATAAAATATTTACCTCTGTGGGTAGAAATAATGATGACAGAATGACAAACAGTAGTTAAACAGCTTTGAGGTACGTGGGGGAGCTGCCTGGGATGTTCTGATGGAGAAGGGCCACTCTTTTTTTCTCCAGTTCCCGAGGTTTCTCTGTTGTGTCTACCGGCCCCACACCATGCAAGAAAGCCACGGCTGGGGAGGGGGTTCATGAGAGGGATCATCAAGGGGGGTCTTTATAAGAAGCTGGTCCCTGAGCACCCATGTCAGCCTCTCCTACTGTTCACCTTCCATAATTCCTAGAGATGCAATGGCTAGCCTGTGCCGGTGGCCAGAGGGCTTCAGTGATGCTGGCAGAGGGCTCGTGCTGATATTTCTTTTTTTTTTTTTTTTTTTGGTTTTTGGGCCACACCCGGTGATGCTCAGGGGTTACTCCTGGCTGTCTGCTCAGAAATAGCTCCTGGCAGGCACGGGGGACCATATGGGACACCGGGATTCGAACCAACCACCTTTGGTCCTGGATTGGCTGCTTGCAAGGCAAACGCCGCTGTGCTATCTCTCCGGGCCCTCGTGCTGATATTTCAGTGTCAAACCCCACACCTGCCACAGGACTGGGTGTCTAGCTGCAATGTGAAAATGGGGAAGGGTGGCAATAAAAATGTTGACCAGACACATTTCTCTGCCACACAGCATAGCCTTTTACATCACCCTTCCCGGTTTGAAGGAGACAAAACAAAACAAAAATTCCTTGATTTTGTTGTTGTTGTTGTTGTTGGGTCATACCTGGTGGCGCTCAGGGATTATTTCCAGTTTTGCACTCAGAAGTCGCTCCTGGCAGGCTCAGGGGACCATTCGGGATGCTGGGATTTGAACCGGGGTGCGTCCTGTGTTGGCCACATGCAAGGCAAACGCCTTATTGATGTGCTATCGCTTCGGTTCTGATTTTTTTTTTTTTTTGGTGGGAGAATTTAGGGCCATGCTAGGTGGAGGCTCAGGGGCTACTCAGGGACTATATGGTGTTGGGGATAAAACCAGGGTCGGCTGCATGCAAGGCGAACATCCTCGTCCTGATGCTATCTTTCAGGTCCTAGGATTTTTTTTCAATCATTTCAATAAAAAATTTTTTATATCTCTAAGTATAACAAGCAATATCAGCATCCAATATGTCATATATAAGGATATTTGTATGTTAGGTCAGTATCTAAACAGGATAGAATTATGCCTTTAGCCTTCTACTTTTTTTCATATTTTACATTTACTTTGTTTTCTCTTTTGTTTTTAACTTTCGGAGCCACAAGTAGTGGTGCTGGGGGAATCACTTTACTCAGAGTGCCTGGTGTTAGACGAAATCATGTGGTGGAGGGATCAAATCCTGGTCTCCCATACACAAAGTGTGTGTCCCACTCTTTTTTGTTGCTTTTTTTTGGGGGGAGGCACACCCAGCAGTGCCCAGGGGTTACTCCTGGTTCTGCTCTCAGAAATCGCTTCTGGCAGGCTTGGGGGACCATATGGGATGTCGGGAATCAAACCCAGGTCTGTTCTGGGTCAGCCCCATGCAAAACAAACATCCTTTCCTGTGCTATCTCTCTGCCCCCCTTTCTTTGGTCTTGTTTTTGGTCCACACCCAGCAGTGCTCAGGACTTACTCCTGGCTCTACACTCAGGGATCACTCCTGGCAAGATGTGGGGATCATACTGGATGCTGAGGCTTGAAACTGGGTCAACCATGTGTAAAGCGAACGTCTTACCTGTGGTACTATCTCTCTAGCCCCATGAGTGCCCAGCACTTTGTGCCATCTCTTTGGCTCAGCTTTGACATTTTCCAGATATTTTATGCCTCTACTTGTGATAAAAAGACACTGACTTGGCTGCCCCACTTTATTCAGGCCTAGAAGAAATACTCACTTAGCATCAGTATGCACATGCTTGTTTTTCTGTTTCTTGGGAGAAAACAAATGAGCACTGAATTTAAAAGCATGTTCCAAAGTCGTAATTCTTGAAGAAAGAAGCTATTTATTTATTTAAGGGAAATAAAAGGGCCCATTACTTTTAGATGTGAAATTTATATATGGTACAATTTTCATGAATAAAAATTCATTTCACTAAATATGTTCTAGCAAAAATTATGGTTGACTTTTTCTGCCTTTTTTTTTTCCTTTTTGCTGAGTTGAAGTTTGAATCAGGCCACAAGCATGCCGGGCCTGCCCTTTGCCACAGAGCACAGAGTCAGGGTTTGCATTTTGGGGTGCAAAGTCTATCATGTCTGTTGCTAAGGAGTATGGCTGGTGAGACTAGACGAGACAGATAAAGTGAACAGACTTTCCTCAGAATTGCCTGGTGTGGCAGTGAAATGCAATCCCCAAAGTAAACAAAGAGTCTTGTGTGAAAAAGAGCAAGTGTAAATTAATCTCACTCTCCCAATGTGAAAACACGCTCACGGTTGTTAGTGGCCGAGTCAGGACATTTAAATCATATACATACTTTTCCGTCTTGACAGTGACCTTTTATAAGTGTGCAGTGGGGATAAGAAGATGAACAAAGCGATGCTCCAGAAAGAGCATTTTAGGTAATTGAACATGAAATGTGTTGCAATCTGATAACATTAATAACACGCAATCGTTATTTTATATCTAATATGCAGTTCATTTGGTCAGGCTCTAACTAAAGCACTCTATAAATGTCATCGTCTGAATCCCTCTGCGAACCCATACACGAGGCAATTCTGATTTTAGTGCAGTTGGAAGCCTCTCTGTATTGGTCATCTCTTCTTGTGTAACAAATTACCCCCCAATACTTGCTCTAGTCAATATGTATTTATGATTTTACTGCAGTATCTGAGTGGAGAAAAGCTCACTTAAGCCAGCCGGGAAAAGGTTTGCATGTGAAAGGGCCCCTCATGAGACATCTCTCAAGGACTGAAGTCAAGGTGTGGGCAGCCACTTACAGCACAGGTAGGTGCTGTCAAGTGTGGGGGAGGTTGGGCCACACCTGGTGGTGCTCTGGGCTACTCCTGGTTCTGTGCTCAGAAGTGACCTTGGTGGTGCTCTGCAGACCTTATATGGTGGTGGGAGTGAAAGCAGATTGTGGCCACCCCAGCTGCATGCCTAAACTCCCCTTAGATCTCCAGCCCCATCAGATTCTCTTTAAAGAACTGACTCCGTCCTGCAAGTGAGTTCAGGCCATTGACAACAAAGCCCTGTTTGTGTCTACGTGGGTGTCTCCATTGGGTTACATGAGCTGCTCCCTGACATGGGAGGAGAGGGGAGGGGAACAGAAGAGGGACGAGGAGAGGGAAGTGGATGCCACAATGGCTTTTGTGATCTAGCACCAGTATTCATCCACTATCATTTCCCAAGTCTGCCCACTCAAAGAGGGTCGGTCACTAGGTACAGAAACACAGACCTCACAGGGGGGAGTTGGGGAGTAAGTTCTACCTCTGGGAGGAATATTAAAGAATTTGTGGACAGAGTCTTTGCTTTGTTTTATTTAGGGGCTCAGGATTTACTCTTGATTCTAAGTGAAGGGATCACTCTTGGTAGGACTCAGAGTGTGCTGGGGGTACAATCTAGGTTGGCCATGTGTAAGGCAAGCTCATTGTACTATCTTTCTGCACCCCCTCTGGCAGGGCAAAATTTAAGCCACCATAATAATCCTGTGTACAGAAGGAGGCAGTTGATTGATGGTGGCATATTAGCTTCAAGGTCACCAGGTTTCTAGTCCAACTCCATCACCAGGTGCTGTATGAGTATGTAGAGTACGTTTTGCATATGTGAGGCCCTGGGTTGATCCCCACCAGGCACCACACAGACAAAAGACCCACATAGTAGGAATTTGTGTCCCCTCTGCTGTGCCATTGTTGAAGGCATTGCACACTTAGATCTCTAATCTGACCCTCAACCATGGCCAAGATCTTCTAAAAGCTTCAGGAGTGTGTTTTTAATGAATAACAAGAATGATAAGTGAAAAGACTTGGGTAGCTTTCCTCCTCATCAGTGCCAGGACCTTGAGAAAACACCACCCCCTTCAGGAAGGTTTACTCCTTTGTAAAACAAGATGGGCTAGTTGAGTAGTTTCCTAGTGTAGCCCTTCACCAATGTCCCTTGGGGAGTACAAGACACTCTGACCTCACCTTGAATCCAGCAGATCACTGTCTCCAGGAATCCGTGTCATTCAGCAGCGCCCATTAGGTATCGGGGCTTTTCTGCAGACAGGAGGAACCGCTGACAGGATGATTTCTTAGGCTCCCGACTCTAAGATGACTCAAACTCTTTCTTTCTAACTGAATGTGCCCAAGCAAATCATTGGTTCTCAACCCTCATTCAAATCATCAGGGAAATAACAACATATTTCTGATACCTGTGGCCCCTCCCCAGACAAAGCAGACAGGCTAGCAGGGAGCACAGGGACCTCTATGTTTTCATCAGTTTGTTGTAAAAGAATCATGTTCAACCTTGGCTGCACATTTAGAGCCACTCGGGGAGTTTTAAAAAAGAGCATAGCCCAGACCATATCACCCAAACAATCAAATTCAAATCTCATGGGTGGAACCAAGCACCAGTAATTTTAAAAAATTTTGTTTTAGATCATAGCATCTAAGCAAGTGTTTTTAGGCTATTGGCTTTGTGTTCTGAGCACACATATTCCTAGTGTGCTTGAGGACGATGTACAGTGCCAGGGACTAAACCCGGGCAAGAAAGGTATGCTATCTCTGTACTGTCTCTCTGGCTCAGGCTTCAATATTTTTTTAAGTTCTCAGATGATTGTAACATATAGCCAGATTGGCCGAGGCATGCTTTCCAATGCTGCCTGTAACAGACTGTTCAGAAGATAAACAGACATCTTAAATACTACAGGACTCTAAGGAAAAAGGATGCAGAGAAATGGAATATATTAGCATTTGAAAATTCTTCCACTATAAATCACCTATACATAACTGACCAGAAAACAACCACATGAGATGAATCTAAGGATGCAAAGTCTCTACCCACACCTCCATCCTATGCCAGAAGCAGGGCATGTTGCCAGCCTAGTGAGCAAGTAAACAGTGGGGATGGTCCTGGGGAGGTTTGTTGGCCTTTCAAGCCTGATGTTTGAACATCAAATTAGGAAGGAAACTGTATTCTGGGCCTGTTAAACTGAGGATGTAAGAAAAAAAATCTCTATGTAAGGCAGGAACCTCAAAAGAATGAATCATTATAGAAACAATTCCCCAAGAAGAGCATCCCAATGGAAAGAGGAGACAAGAAAATCTGACTCTCTTGATTTGAATTCAAAGTAAAGTGTCATCCCTGAGAATTAAAGACAAAGACCAACTGTCACACATATTTGGGCCTGAATTTGCCTTATTTATATGGCACCCCTGTCCCCAGCTAAAAAATAAAGATAAAAATACAGACCCAGAGGCAATAGAACAGTGGGTAGGATGTTTGCCTTGCACATGGTTGACCTGGGTTTAATATCCAGCATCCCACATGGTTCCCCTATCCCTGCCAGGAGTGATTCCTCAGTGCAGAGCCAGTAGAAACCCCTGAGCATTGCCAAGTGTGCCCCCCCAGACACACCCCTACACACCCCAGAAAAAGTACAGAACCAATGTCAAACTATAAAACATATAATTGAGATAGTCGGAAGGAAGTGAGGCAGAGCCGTTACAAGAGTCCCAACAACCCCAGCTAAGGGAACTGTAGGGCAGCAGACTACAGGTGAGTTTAAAATGGAAAGCCATGAAAGAAATCTGAAGTCATGGGGAAATAACACTAACCCAATAAAAGAAAGGGGGGGGTATATTTGAAAAAGAACTGAACAGAATTCCCAGAAATAACACACATAGTCATAGAAAAGCTCTCTGAGGGTTTTAACACTCTCAAGGGATTGAAGGCAAGAGCTGAAGGGGAAAGCAGAGCTGCAACCAAGGAGATGGCCCAGGAAGTGTTAACATAATGGGTAGAGGAAGGTGCAGTGTCTACCTAACAGGAGTACCTGGATACAACAGAGGGTGTGAAGGAGACAGAATTTCTATCAGCAAAGCTAGAGAATTTCCAGACGTCATGGAAATCAAGTCAAAACAAGAGGAGCGAGGAAGACATTCAGTGATCAGGGCTGCTTCACCTCTCTATGTTCAGGTTCTGTGTTTCAGTTTGGGCATCATATAGTTCCCTGGCACTGCCAGATGTTGTTCTGAAGTTCCCCCAGCATGATCCATGCAGCCTGCATGGCCAACTATCACTGAGAGTGGCCCTCTGGTCCTTGGGAGCACTTTCTAAACCCTGCAAAACTAAACTAAACATGGTTCTAAAATCTTGGTTGTACAATACATCTTGAACCACATGAATAAATAGTGATTCCTATCTGGGCACAGTTGAGTAAGTCCTCCCTTGTCTTACATGGAACTGATTCTGATTTGATCCCCAACACTGTAGATGGTCTCGTGAGGGCAGAACCAGGTGTAAGCTTCTGAGCACTGCCAAGTGTAGCCAATACCCTCATTCTCAAATATAGTCACTGAAAAAATATAAGTAGAAGATACATTTCTGGGCCAGAAAGATAACTCAAAGAGCAGAGTGCATGCTTTGCATGTGGGTGTTTTGTGTTCTGTTCCCTGCACTGCTTGGTCCCCTAGTCATCACTGAGAGTGGCCCCTAACAACAGAGCCAGGAGTAGTTCCTGAGCACCACTGGGAGTGGCCAAAAATAACTCCCCAAATTAGAACATACAATTTTGAAATTAAGGAGAGAAGGGGCACAAATACTTCTTTTTTTTAAAGAAGAATCTTTGATTAGTTCAATAGAAAGAATAAAACCAATATGTATATATGTATATGTATATATATATATATATTTAAAGGCAGAATAAATATAAATTGCAAAATGAGACTGATGGGATCAGAGCAATAGTACAGGGAATAAGGGACTTGCCTAGCACGTGGCTAATCCTAATTCTATCACCAGCACCACATATGGGCCCTTGAGCACTACCAGTAGTGATCCTTGAGTACAGAGCCAAGAATAAGCCCAGAATATTGTTAGGTGTGGACTCAACCCCCAACTTCCCAAAAAGAAAGAGACTGAAATGGAAGAGATAAATTTCAAAATGTCAGAAATCAATGAGCTCTCATTGCATTGCTGGTGAGAGTGTAACATGATCTTGTAAGGTTTTACATTCACACATCTCATGGCCTAGCAGTCATTCTAGAGAGGACTTTTATCCCTACATCCACCTGAAAATAGGACTTTTTCTTACAATGCTGCTTCAAATAGTAAAAAAAAAAAAAAAAAATAGAACAACGCACAGGCCTGCAACAGGAGAATTGAACTACAATTGTAGAATTATATGCAATTATATGCAAAAGTCTGGTTGAATCTTAATAAATTTCATGTTAAGTTAAAAAACTATGAATTTTTCATAAAATTAAGAAACAAGCATGTGATAGAGATTTTATATTTTAAAGACTAAAGAATAATAAAGACAAGATTAAAATTGATGGTTATTTCAGATGGAGAAACAGGCAGGGAAGGGTACATAGGTAGTAAATGAGTAATTGTTATTGTTTTAGTTTTCAAATTAAATAGTAAGTTTATAGTTGTTCATGATAGCAAAAATAAGGTCATTATATGTCCAGTAATGATCCTATCTTATAATAAAAATTATGATGAACACATTTTTTAGGAATTGTTTTATTTTGGGGTCACACCCACTTATACTCAGAGCTATTCCTGGTCTATGCTCAGGAATCATTCCTAGTGGGCTCAGGAATACTGGGATGCTGGGTATGGAGCCTGGTTTGGCTTGATTTGGTCCTATGTAAAAAAGCAAGTGCCTTACCCTCTGCATTATCTCTTTGACCCTGCTTAATACATTTTGTGTCCCTAAATTTCTTTAGTGATATCTCAATACGTTAAATGTAAATGGACTAAATTTACTGGACAGCTAACTAAACAAGGACTAGATATAAACCATTTACAAAAGGATCATATAATTTGTATTCATATAAAAATAAAAATTAAGAGTATGGAAAAGATATGTCAAATAAATGCCAACTAGAAATTAGAGTTGTTTATAAGCACCTTATTATATAACCTCGAAGTACATAAATCAAAAAGAGAATTGAAATACAAAAATTTAAAATGGCACATAGTAAAAAAAAAATTGACATTTTTTTTGTTTGTTTTTGGGTCACACCCAGCAGCGCTCAGGAGTTACTCCTGGCTCTACACTCAGAAATCACTCCTGGCAGGCTTGGGGGGGTCATATGGGATGCCAGGATTCGAATCACCGTCCTTCTGCATGCAAGGCAAATGCCTTACCTCCATGCTATCTCTCTGGCCCCGACAGCTTTTTTTGATGTACCTTGTAACAACTCTTAAAATATAGATCAATTTAAAGAAATGTTTTAGGAGGAATTACCAAATTCAATTACATAAAAATATTGATATACCACTATAAAAATGATAAAGCAGGCCGGAGAGATAGCATGGAGGTAAGGCATTTGCCTTGCAATCAGAAGGTCAGTGGTTCGAATCCCGGCATCCCATATGGTCCCCTGAGCCTGCTAGGAGTGATTTCTGAGCATAGAGCCAGGAGCAACCCCTGAGTGCTGCCGGGTGTGACCCAAAAACCACACACACACACACACACACACACACACACACACACACACACACAAAGATAAAGCAAGTGTACAGAATATCAGTAAGTTAATAGAAAATATGGCTAACATAGTCAACAAGTTGATTTACCAGATTCAGATAGAGGGGCCAGAGAACAATTTACTAAAAAGGAGCAAGTTTCAAAAAGTCCTCATATGGGTCATCTTCTCTGATGGTAATTCAGTTAAATTATATGTAAGTAGGCACTGCAGCTGACCAGGCATTCAAGCCTAGCACGTATAGGTCTCCTGAGCCTCAACTAGGAGTGATCCCTGAGCACAGAGTCAGGAGTAGGCCCTGAGCACTGCCTAGTGTTGTCCAAACAACAACATGTTATAATATATGACAGCAAAAATCAATGAAACAAAAATAGTATTACCAAACTAAAAGCTGGGTCTTTGAAAACAGTAGTAGAAATAAACATTAGTTAAAGGTATCTTGAGGCCAGGAGATGGATCAAGGGGGCTGAAGTTCCATCTTTGCAAGTAGGAGCCCTGGGTTTGATCTCTCAATCAGCATTATTATAGTAGATCACCCTGGAAGTGATCCCTGATTGCACCAGGAATACCATCTTTTCTTATACTATCACGTGTGGTCCAAAAACAAAACAAAATAAGAAGACATTCTGGTATTGCTGACTCAGAAAAAATATCTACAGATAAATAGATCTCTCTATATACATACAGATACTCTATATAATTTCTTAATAAAATAAATCTATTTTATTAATAGTTATTAATAGTTAATACAGTAAAAATCTATTAAGAGAAACACATGGGTACCATTTCTTTTTTTTGTTTTTTGGGCCAGTGACACTCAGGGTTACTCCTGGCTATGCACTCAGAAATTGTTCCTTGCTTGGGGGACCATATGGGACACTACGGGTCCGTCCTACGTTAGTGCATGCATGCCCTACGGCAAATGCCCTCCCACTTGTGCCACCGCTCTGGCCCCAACATGAATACCATTTTATATTATAAAATTGTATATTTTCCTGGGGTCAGAGCTATAGTGCAGCAATAGGGCATTTGCCTTGCACGTGGCTGGTCCAGGACAGACTTTGGTTCTTTCTGATCCCCTGCGTCCCATGTGGTCTCCCAAGGCAGGAGCGATTTCTGAGCGCATAGCCAGGAGTAACACCTGAGGGGTCACTGGGTGTGGCCCAAAAACAAAAAAAAATGTATATTTTCCTAAAAACATGAATAAAAACTGTCTCAAGAAGAATGAATGTCTTATAGATATTTGTAGTCAAGAAATATGTGGAAGACTGGAGAGATAATGTAGTGAGTAAGGCATTTATCTTTCATAAATGTGACCTGGGTTTGAACTCCAGCACCACATATGGTCTCCTGAGTACTATCAGGGTTGATCCCTGAACACAGAGCCAGGAGCATTGGCAGAAATGGCCCAAAAAGAAAAAAAAAAACTGGAATTGGGGGCTGGGTAGTTCAACAATGTAATCCTCTGTTTTATATTTAGATGCCCCTTGTTTAATCCTTGGCACTGCATAGACCCCTAATCACTGCCAACCGTGACCCCTGAATACCAGAAGTAGTCCCTGATCACTGCTTTCTGTAGCTCAAAAGAAATAAAATAGTGGAAGCAGTATTATAAAAAAATCTTTTATTTGAAAAAATATATAAATAGTTAGGAAATGACCATCCCAGGCCTAGATATTTTATTGGCAACGTTTACCAAATATTCAAGGAACACATACTTCCTATTTTATACACACTGTTCCAGAAAATGGAAAAAGAAGGAACATTGAGCAGTTCATGTTACCAGGGCAGTGGAACCAAAGGTTAAATAAGAGAAGGGAAGGGGGGGAATGAGGCAATTAAATGTGTAGTCATAGATATATCCCTTCCCTCCAAAAAATTCTGTTATGAGATTAAATGTTGATTTTCATTTATTCATTCATCTTGTTTTCGTTTTTTTTTTTCTTTTTTTTGGTTTTTGGGCCACACCCATCATTGCTCAGGGGTTACTCCTGGCTTTCTGCTCAGAAGTAGCTCCTGGCAGGCACGGGGGACCATATGGGACACCGGGATTCGAACCAACCACCTTTGGTCCTGGATCGGCTGCTTGCAAGGCAAACGCCGCTGTGCTATCTCTCCGGGTCCCTCATTCATCTTCTTTTCATTTTATCAATGATTATAGTCAGTAGCACTGTGGTCTAAAATCTGGAGAGCTAAGAAATCAGTAATAAAGCAAATGATCACACAGGGTTAGGTACACAGAGGACTTTCAGGAGGGATAGCATGCATACCACAGAGGACCTGAACTGGTTCCAGAGGTCAGGGAGAGCTTTCCTGGCTCATAAAATAGAGTGAGAATGGTCAAGGGAAGATTGTTTAGGAGACAATTGCTGGGACTCAAGTTGGGGGGCATACAGGGTACAGTTTGGAGGGTTGTTTAGCAAGTGAAACCCACACTCAGAAAGGCCAAGCTGGAGAGGAGTCAATCTGTGTTCTCTGAGACTGCAGAGCCTCTTATAAGCACAATGGAGATCTTGAGAAGAGAACCAAGTAGAGGGGCCAGAGCAATAGCACAGTGGTAGGGCATTTGCCTTGCACCTGGCCAACTCAGGACAGATTCCAATTCAATTACCCGGCATCCCCTATGGTCTCCGGAGCCTGCCAGGAGAGATTTCTGAGTGTAGAGCCAGAGTAATCCCTGAGTGCTGCTGGTTGTGACCCAGAAAACAAAACAAAACAAAAGATAAAAACAAAAACCAAAAACAAGAAAACCAAGTAGAGCCTGGAATATGGGGGTAAATCCCTGAGCACTGCTGGCTGTGACCCCAAAATCAAAACCAAAACCAAAAAAAAAAACCCCACAAAAAAAAGAAAACCAAGTCGAGCCTAGAGTATGGGGGTAAATCTATTGTCAAGGAACTCATCCAGAGAGGATGCAGAGCTGGGAAGAGAGAATTGACACCAGTCTATAGAGGAAAGACTGAAGAGGAGGATAAAAGCTGAGACAGAAAGGGAATATTGGGAGAGGCAGGAGGAAAATGTAGGAGGAAGTAAATATAAAAAATGACATGGGATGAGTGAGTTATTGGAAGGGAGAGTGCAATTGTCATCGACTGTGTCAGGAAACTTAAAGAAGGCAGAGGACTGAACCGTGCTGCGGAAATTGTCCCAATTCTGTGACTACCTGAAGTTACTGAACTGCAGGAAAAAAAACTGACAAATAACTGGAGTGCACGAGAGAAAAAAAAATTTGGGGGGGGGGATGAGGAGCAATGAAACTGTTCTGTATCTTGGTTAATATGATGGTGGTGACTGGCACTTGTCAAACTCAGAATTATAGATCAAGGAGAGTAAATGTTACTGCTTATAAATAAAAAATAAGTGAAAACAACGTAATAATGGAAATGTAGGCCCTAGCTCCAAGTCACTGACATTGTCAATTGCAGAGCTAGCCTCTTTCACTATTTTATTTTTATTTACTTATTTATTTTTATTTTTGGCCACTTTTGGCTCTGCACCCAGGAATCACTCATGGCGGTGTTTGGGGCATCATACAGGGGAATCAAACCTGGATCGTGCAAGGCCAGGGCCTTACTCACTGTTCTCTGGCTCCAGCCTACCTTCCAGTATTTTAACTCAGCTTCACATTGGCTTGTGCAGATCTACCATGGGGAACAAGGTAGATCTGAAGGACAAAGTAAATATGAATGCAGAGCCAAAGGGCATATGACTAGTGGCCTCAGCCACCCTTGAGCAGTGACTGATGGGGTGGGGTACCACCTGGTGAATTTGGGTTCTCTGTCAACCTCATATATAAGTAAATGCCCTTTGACTTCTCATGGTCTGTGGGTCTAGTCACAGGGGTCCTCAAACTTTTTAAACAGGGGGCCAGTTCACTGTCCTTCAGACTGTTGGAGGGCCAGATTATAGTAAAAACAAAAATCATGAACAAATTTCTGTGCACACTGCATATATCTTATTTAGAAGTGAAGAAACAAAATGAGAATAAATACAATATGTGGCCCGCGGGCCGTAGTTTGAAGACCCCCGGTAGTGTAAAAATCCAAAATACAATCCAGTCAGCTCCTGTCTGAGTTTTGTCATTGAGAATAATCATAATAAACAATTACCATAACAACAGTAAGTTCTTGGGCACGAGACCTAGATACCAGATTCGGGAAGAAGCGGCGTGGAGTGACGGAAAATGCTTGGGTTGTGGTTTAAAGCTTTAAAGTGCTTTCTTAAAAGCAAACAAAGTAATGATTTTTTATAAAAAAGATGATCCATATAGGTTGGCAAGGAAAAGGGGACTTTTACGTTTGCTCACTTAAGTTTCTCTGTGTACCCCAATAATGCTCTGGGGAGGAACTTCAGGAATTTAGGAGACAGGGAGATTTAAGAGTCTGGTCACTCAGGGCTCTGACCAGTTTTGAGATTTGCCCCCCCTCCCCCGCTATTCCACTTTTTCAAGACCCATGGTGGATCTTAGAGAATTCTGGTGTAGAGTATATTCATTGTATCCTAATCCTATAAAAATTAATGAAAAAGTGTTAATTGGGCATCAGTTCATGCTTAACATTAATGTGAATATTTGATGAACCACAACTTTATGTTGCCCCTCATGCCACATTAACTCAATTTATTGTAATAATTTAAAACAATAAGGATAATTGCATCCTCATTGTTCTAAATACCCCACAAATTGAATCCAGCCTGAATCCGGCCAGCCCCATAACTAGCTGTAGAAGTGTGCAGTACCTTGGGGGGAAGTTACAGACATTATCCTCCGTAGGGTTTTCACTGCTGGGAAAGGATTAAACGGGGCATTTATTAAACACCTACTGTGTGCCAGCTCCCCCCCCACCCCCGTGCGTCACACACTATTCCAGGGTGGCCCCCCCAGGGGTGGTTAGTCTGAAGCCTTCTGCTCTCTTCAGCTTCCTTCCCACAGGGTGGCGGCGGTTCTTGGACTGTTTCAATTTCATGCATCTTACTCTCTCGGTTTAGAAATATAAAAATATTGAACGACCGGATTAGAAAGGGATTTCCTGAAATAACCATCCTTCCCCATCGTCCCAGAGACACTCTCCACAACTATTCCAAATCGGTATAAGAAAAAAAAATGTGTCTTTTTTTTTAAACCCCAACCCCCCAATCATTTGACCTTGACCCTTAAGACATCTATTTTCTTTTTTTCTTTCTTTTTCAAGGCAGTCTGATGAACGCGCCAAGCCTTTCTTGAGCACTGGAAATACGTAAAGTTCCAAAATAACCTTTCCTGGGCCAAGGCTTTTCGTACCTCTTGCCGGGCAAGGGCGGGCGGGGAGCGGCGGCAGGACGTTCCGGTGGAGCGAGCGAGAGAGAGGAGAGAGAGAGGAGAGAGAGGAGAGAGAGAGAGGAGAGAGAGGAGAGAGAGGAGAGAGAGAGAGAGAGAGAGAGAGAGAGAGAGAGAGAGAGAGAGAGAGAGAGAGAGAGAGAGAGAGAGAGAGAGAGAGGAGAGAGAGAGAAGAGAGAGAGGAGAGAGAGAAGAGAGAGGAGAGAGAGAAAAGGAGAGAGAAAGGGAGAAAGAGAGGGAGGGGAAGAGAGGGAGAGAGAAAGGGGGAGAGAGAGGAGAGAGAGAGGAGAGAGAAAGGGAGAGAGGAAGAAAGGGAGAGAGGAAGGGAGAGAAGAGAGAGAGAGGACACAGAGAGAGCGAGCCAGAGAGAGCCAGAGAGCGAGGGAGGGAGGGAGGGAGGGAGAGAGAGAGAGAGAGAGAGAGGAGAGAGGAGAGAGAGGAGAGAGAGAGGAGAGAGAGAAGAGAGAGGAGAGAGAGAGAGCCAGAGAGAGAGAGAGCCAGAGAGAGAGAGGCAGAGAAAGCCAGAGAGAACTTCGCAGTGCAAGAGGCAAATAAAACTTGTGGCTGGTGCTGCCGTGCTCAGCCAGAGGGTCTGCACAACAATGCCCCAAGTCTTCCTTTCCCCTTGGGACACCCCCCTAGCACCCACCCACCCACCCGGGCGGTCTGGGGCGCGGGGAGCGACAGAGACGCGCGGGAGGAGCGCCAGGGTCTAGGTTTGATCGCAACGTCCTTGACCTAAATTTCCGCGCCGTGGCTGGCCGAGCACAGGGGGCGCCGAGCCGGGCGAGAGGGCGGCTGGCAGAGGCCATCGCCGGCTCTCTCCCGGGGCAACCGGGAAGCGGCGAAGTTGCAAGGCGAGGCCGCGCAGCGCTCCGGGGACCGGCGTTTGAGGGGTGTCTGTGTGTGTGTGTGTGTGTGTGTGTGTGTGTGTGCAAAGTGGGGGGGCGCTTTTTCCACCCAGCAGCCGGGGCCCCGCCTCCGCCGCTCCCCGCACACAGCCCATGTGACCCGGCGGGAGTCGGGGCGCCGTTTCCCTCCACCCGCCCCCGAAAGCACCCCCAAGGGCCTCGGGCGGGCTTCGGCGCGCCGTGCCACCCCCGGCGTGGGGTCCGCTCGCGGGGGGCCGGGGCGGGCGGGCGGGCGTGCGTGTGCGCGCGCGGGGGCCGCGTGACGTCAGCGGCCTCGGGTCCACGCCGCCGCCGGGCCCCGCCCCGCGTGCGCCGGGGGGGGTGCGGGGGGCGGGGTGGGGGCGGGGCGCCGGGCCGGGCGCGGGGGGGGGGGGCGGGGCCGGGCCGGGCCGGCCGGCCGGGGGGTGTGCGAGGCGAGGCGAGGCGAGGCGAGGCGAGGCGAGGCGAGGCGAGGCGAGGCGAGGCGGCGCGGCGGGCGGGCGCGGCGAGGCGCGGGGCTGAGCCCGGCCGAGCCCACGTGTGACGGGCGGCTCGCTCGCTCGCTGCGTCTCGGCGGCGGCGCTGCCTGCTGCCCGCCTGGCCCGGCTGTGCCGCGAGTGAGCGAGCGAGCGCGGGTTCCGAGGCGCCCGGGCCGAGGGGGGGCGGCGGCGGTGGTGGTGGAGGCGGCGGGGGAGGAGGAGGAGGAGGAGGAGGAGGAGGAGGAGGAGGAGGAGGAGGAGGAGGGAGCGGGCGGGCGATCGATCTCGGGGTTCGGAGCCGGCCGCTCCGCTCCGATCGCTCTCTCACTGTTGTTGGTGGGGCGCGGAGGTCTTTTTTTCTTTCTTTTTTTTTTTTTTTTAATTTTCGGGGGTGGGGGGGCGGGGGGGGCTCCGCGATGGAAGCGAATGGGAGCCCGGGCACCTCGGGCAGCGCCAACGACTCGCAGCACGACCCCGGGTAAGTTTCCAAGCCGCTGTGCACCCCCCCCCCCCCAAATCGTAGGCAAGCAAGCAAGCAAGCAAGCAAGCAAGCAAGCAAGCAAGCCCGGGGCTTTTGCTTGCTGTCTCTCTCGATCGCTCGATCTCTCGATCTCTTGCTCGCTCGCTCGCTCGCTCTCTCGATCGCCTTTGCAGCGGCGGGGACGGCGGTGCGCGGAGCCCGGGGCATCTCTCCCGCGCGCGCCCCCCCCTCCTCCTCCCCACCTCTCCTCCCACCTCACCTCACGCGGGGCCCCCCTCGCCTTCCCCCCGTGGAAGTTGCACACCTTCGGGTCGCCGCCTTCCCCACCCACCCACCCACCCACACCCCCCGCACCCCACCTCCCGGCTGGCGAGCGCTCGCCCCGGCCCCCCCCCCCCCCCGCTTTCCGTGGAGCTTTTGTAAGTTACACGTCAAAATGGCCGATCTGACATCGGTGCTCACTTCTGCTATGTTTTCTCCCTCCAGTAAAATGTTTATCGGTGGACTGAGCTGGCAGACCTCACCAGGTAAGGGAGGGAGGGGGGGACGCCCCGGTCCCCCCCTTCTTGGCTTCTTGATTGCTCTTTGTTATCCCGCTGTAGGAGCAACCCCCCCTCTCCCCGCCATTGACTCCCCACTTCTCCGGTACAAGGTTATTATTATTATTATTATTATTTTTTACATAGCGATTCCCTTTCCGAGCCCTCTACGCGACCTCTGTTGCTTGCTTGAATTTCTCCCCCGAGTATGCAAAAAAATTTTTTTTGAATGCCAAAAAAAAATAAAACAACAACAAAGCCGAATAACAAGAGAAAACTACTTTGCTTTTTTTTTTTGTCCTTGATGAGAATTTTTGCATTGCTTTCCGCCACCTCCTACCCCCAACAACACCTTCTCTCCCCCCACTCCCTATCTTTCTCTCTTTTTCTTTCTCTCTACAGATAGCCTTAGAGACTATTTTAGTAAATTTGGAGAAATCAGAGAATGTATGGTCATGAGAGATCCCACTACGAAACGCTCCAGGTAAACCACCACCACCCCCCTTTCTGGATTTAGTCTTTATTTTAGAACAAAGTTGAAGTGTTATTTTTGGAGGTGTCTTCGGAAGTAGCTAAGCGGATTTAGAATGGGGCTCGAGCATGCATGCGTCTCTCTCTCTCTTTCACTCTCTCGCCTCCCCCATCACCCCAAAGGTTATTGTTGATTGGGGCTGAACTCTGGCCAGAGATGTCCATCTCCCCGCCTTAAGTCATTTCCCCCCGTCGCTTCTTTTTTCTTCTGCTTTAAAAATGACATGCAGCTTCATTCACTTTTTATACTTTTTTTCCTTTTCTTTTCTAAATGTACACTGTTTTTCCCCCAACATTCCCAATACCCCCGAACTCTTAAGCCCCTTCTTAGAAAGCTGAAACGAGCCTCTCTCTCTTCTAAGCACGGGGGGTTTTCTGCAGCATGAAACAAAGCGTTAAAGAAAGGAAAGAGGAGGAGGAGGAGAAGGAGGAGGAGGAGGAGGAGGAGGAGGAGGAGGAAGAGAGGAAATCGAGGTGGCGAAAGAGTGGAGACAGCAGCATTTTCCAAGTTACCTCCGCCCGCCCTGCCCCCGTCCCACTTCCCCGTTAACCTTGATGGTTACCAAGCCCGATTCTGGGCCGTGGACCGGAGGGGCGGGCGTCGCTGGCGGGTGGTTGAGATCGGGGTGACTTGGGGGGGCAACTTTTTTTTTTTTTTTTTTTTTGCTTTGCATTCTGCTCGGGAAGTGGGATGGGGGCTCGCTCCCGGTTTGCTTTCAATGGTGTCACATTTTCTGGTTTGTTTTCCTCTCCCTCTTTGTCTCATTTCAGAGGCTTCGGTTTCGTCACGTTCGCGGACCCAGCAAGTGTAGATAAAGTATTAGGTCAGCCCCACCATGAGTTAGATTCCAAGACGGTAGGTGGCTTTTCCCTTGTTGATGGTTGTTTTGTTGTTGTTGTTTGTTGTTGTTGTTCTTCGCCCCTTTTCAGGAACGAGCTGGGCTCTGACAGCCCCATTTAAAGGGACAGCGTCTTCTTTGGCTCTGTGCCGGGAACTGGGGGATGGGGGACTTTTTGGAGCCCAGCTTCAAGGGGCTGGGTGCAAAGTTTGCAGTGAGGGGTGGGTTTGGGGGATCGGCTCCCTGTCATCCATACACACCCCCAGGAGCCTTTCCACGTGCTGCCAGGCCCAACCTGAGCGGGTGGAGGGGTGGGCCTGGGGAGAGGCGCTCGCTTGGCTTGTCCCTCCCTGCCTGGCCGAGAAAGTCCTGTTGCAAAGCCTTTGCAACTTTTCTTTGTCACCCGCCGTAGCGGTGGCGACCGGCTACTAGAAGGCACGACCTGCAGGGGCCGGGCCGAGGTGGTGCTGGGTGGGTGAGTGGGGGGCCCGGGCAGCGGCTTGGAGGCCAGGGGGCGCTAGTCCCCGGGCCGGCAACAGGTTCCTCGGGTTGCAGTGGGCTCCGAATGTGCTCGAAGGGAAAACAATCTCGTTCAGTCCCACTGGCACCTCTTGGCCCGCACTCCCAGGTGGTGTGTGAAACTCAGGGCTGACAAGGCCTGGGATTTCAAAGTGATTTAAATTTTTTTTTTATTTTTTCCTTCTTCTTTCTCTGGTCCTTTGAGTGTTGAAACTTTTCTAAGTCACAAGATTTAAAAAATAAATCAGCCTGAGTGTGGGGTGGGGATGGAGGGTCAAATCTAGGTAGAGGTCAAAGGAGGAAGGGAGAGTGTGAGCCCCGAAAGGCACATTAGGTGGTGAGAAGAAGCGTGGAGGGCCTTTCTGCTGACCTGAATGTACCTCCCACTCCTCCTCCCAGTTTTTAATGTATCATCTCCCTTAGCAGTGCTTGGGACTTCACTTTTCCTGTGTGAGAGAGGCTGCATCAGGCCTGGGACACTGGGTTGGGTTCCTGCAGCCCAGTAGTCAGGCAGATTGTTTTCTGTCTATGGGCCTCAGTTTCACCTTCTGTAAAGTCCCCTTGACTTGAACACTGGCTGAAGAGAGAAGAGTGAAGCCTGCCCTCTTTGGTGTACTGTCCTTGCATTTAAGGATTCGCCCCATTTTCTCTGATAAGAGGGCCCCGTGCATGCCCTGTGCAGCGCTGGGCCCCCAGCACCCCAGCATCTTAGGAAACAGGTCTGTCCACCTAGCTAAGCTGCTTTAATCAGCTTGCTAGATTTGTCAGAGCTTGTGGCCTTGAGAGAATTTAATTTCAGGCCCAGTTATTTATGGGCTGATAAAGGGTATCTGAATCCCCCCCCCTTTTGAATTTTTTTTGGCTAGACATTTCAAAAAGATGCTAAAATGAAAAAAAAAAAAAAAGAACCATTCAGAGGCTAAGGAGGGACTTAAATTCTCCAGCCCCTCTCCTTGCCCTGCCTGGATGCCTTGGCCCCAGCTTTGGTTTCTGAGGCAGTTGTTGGGTCCGGACCATCCCCCACCACCCCTTGTCCCAAACTCTCTTCCCTCCCTAATGAATTGCTAGGCAGGTTGTTGTGGTCTCTTTTTGTTTAGTGTAACCCAGCTTTTGACTTTGTCTCAACGTTCAGTGCAGGAGGCAGCTGCTGTTGGTTTATTGACTTGGAAACGCGGATCTTGTTTACTGTTACCTTAAAAGCTTTGTTTAGGTAACGGCCATTCATATCCCAATAGTACTGTAGTCTCTTTCCTAGAGGTTTGTAGCTACAGTAAGTAGAGCTGTATCTAACTAACTAATGTTTTCATTTTTTGGTAGTTTACTTTTTAAATTTTTTTTATTTCTTTAAAAAAAATATAAATAGCTGACAGGGATGTGCAAAAGGTTGGGATTTGCCAGACTTGTTTTGACCTCTCCCCACGTCTGTCCCCCACCCATGCCAAGAGATCAGTGTGTGCGTATAAAAACCAGACATCATGCTTGCTTTTCTAAACTTCAGCGGACGATTAAGGGACTCAATTTGGTTCTGAGTTTTGTAATTTTTGATTATATATTTATTATTATATTTAAGCGGCTGTTTTCTTCCTGTCTCCCTTAGGCCCTCTAATTCCTGGCCGCCTCCTAATCCTCCCACCCCACCCCCGCACCATGGCCATTCGGCTTCCCAGGCCAGGTGACTTACTGCGATTGTATACTGGTCAGCTGAAAAAAATTACTTTCGGGGGAGTGTTTCTGAAAAGACAAAAGTGTCTTCCAGGACCGGTCAGCAGAATGGAAAATCCACACCTGTTGTATTTCTCTTGTAGAGAGTTCTAGTCAGTGCTGAATACACCTGTAGCTGTGGTAGTGTTAATCTTGATGAAAGGATAGTTCCCTAGTTCAGCATTTTGTATTTTTTTTCTCTAGTTTTCACAAAGTAATCTCTCATTTCTCAGGTGATGTTTAAAGGTAGAGCGCAGGCTGCAGGCTTCTATGAGGTTTTTACATTACCTTGGTGAAAGCGCCTCAATCTTGTCTCACCAGCTGGGTCCTCTAGGATGTAACTCTTGGGACAAATGAGTTATCTGTATTGTGCCCCCGCCCCCTCGCCCCCCTGCTTTTTCCCCAAAGCATTCCTTTTTTTTTTCCCTCTCTCAAAGGCAGAACTGAAAACAAGGTTCAGATTTACATTTTAAAAGGGGAACATTTTAATATGAAAGCTGAAGCCTATAAATAAAGAACTTGTAGCAGTCAGTATTTGTGCCACTCTCCTTGCTGAATTTTTACCCAAAGATGTGTGACATTTAGAAAGCCAATGAAAACCAACAATGGGCATACTTTTGTATTTCTTCCTCCATATTTTCTCCCAACAACACCCCCACTTTGTCCCCATCCCCCCAATCTCAATTATCTTGTCAGATTCAAATGCTTCCCTGGGAAAACTGGCCTGGCTGAAAATCTTGCATTCTGCCAGGCTAGTTTTGAGGGGTAGAGAATGTCTTTTTTTCCCTCTTTGGATTGGAATCAGCACTAGATTATTTTTTAGTACTGTTTATTTTATTATTATTTTTTAAATCCCAGCTGTCCCAGTAATATGTGTGGACTGTACATACTCTCACTCTTCTAACTCCATGAGATTTTTTTTAAAACCCAGGTGACTTTAGCTTACATGTTTCTTCTTACTTTATTATTGTTATATCTTTGGAGAAATAAGTCAGATTTCACCATTTTTGATACTTTTTGCTTTTTTTTCCTCTTTGAAGTCTAAGTCTGGAAAAAACTGTCTTTTTGATTAATCTTAGATAATGTTACTTTTGTGAAGATGAGTAAATTCAAACCCAGCTATGTCTAAGGGGACTTTTTCGATGTTGACTTAGAGACGTTTTGGAATCTTTATCCCTTCCTGTGTTTGGTTATTGTCGGGAAGAAAGGCCATTCAGTTATTGCTGGAAGATTTCTTACACTTAATTTTTAGGTTACGATTTTTCAAATGATTTTTTTTTAAATGGTGATATTTTCATAATCCCTCCTCCTACCGTCCTGCACCACAAATTTAGATGCAGTTCTATCTAACATTGGGTGTCTGTGGTCCTTGTTTAAATAAGGGAACACATAAGATTTGGTTTATTTTTATTGAAAAAAATTATTGCGTGTGTTTTGGGCCACACCTGAGATTGTGTTTGGGGATTGCACCTGGCTGTGCTCAGGGGATATGTGGTGCTGGGGATTAAAACGGGCCCTCTCCCACCTGTAAAGCCTTAAGTTGGTTTAACCATCTCCCTGGCCTGAGTTCTGGTTTCTTCACACGTTGAAATGCGTGGTAAGATCTTGCAGAAATGTTGACTCTTGTTTGTTAGCTACATTTTGGGGAGCAATGAGGAACATTTAGCTTCAACTTCAAGGAACTTTTGAGTTCCCTGGGAAGTCATCAAAAGCTGGCTAATAAGCCTGAGAAATGAGTGATTAATACTTAGGTTGATTAATCATAGTTTTCAATCCCTCCCTTTTTCTCAAAGTATGAAAACTGATACTGGCTTTTCTTTTCTTTTCTTTTTGTTTTTGTCCTCCCTTTCCCAGATTGACCCCAAAGTCGCATTTCCCCGTCGAGCACAGCCCAAGGTAAGTAAGAGAACGAGTAATAGGATTTTAGCCCTCAGAGGTGGTTGCCAAGGATTTCCAGTTTCAAACACAGCACTGGCAGTGAAGCGTTGAGACCTGGAGCACGCTGTTCCCTCCGAGTCTCATCGGCCTGTGACTGAGTGTCCAGGCAGGCACTGTGAGATGCTTCGTGTCCACACCTCCGCGTCTGGAGGTGGGTTCTGAGCATCCAACCGGGGGCTGGGGTGCAGAGGCGAGGAACCTGATCCTTGGTGGGAAGATTTGGAACCAGCTGTTGCAATATTTATCCAGACGATCTATTTGTTCTTTTCAAAGCCTTGCTGAGATGGCATTTGAAAAATTGGGCCTTTCCTGGCCACCCTTTCAGGGGATACCACTGTGCTCCATCAAGGCCTTGTGGAAGGAGTGGAGTTTCTGTAACCAGGGTTTCCTCTGTAGATACCCTCTCCCCACAAGCCCTGATTGCCAGAGCAGCAGTGGGTGTCTTGGTTTCAGACTGGGTGGTTTAAATGAGAGCCTATTCAAAACCAGCAGAGCTGCTACTTTGGGCCAAGACTGGTGCCTTTATAGATCCTTGCTGGATATGGTGTGACCCGGTAGTGGTGCTTGTTTCCACATGGGAGCGTCAAGCTGGATCTTCTTGGAAGCGAGTTAGTTGTTCATTGTGATTTTCACCAGGCCTTCTTGGGGAGATGGGAACATAGAGGCACAAGGCTCAGGTGTTAAGGGCTTATGGTCGACTTGTGAGATTTGTCCTTCTACATTACACTTTGTTTTTCTCTCTCTGACACTGGAAGAAGTACTTTTTCTGCGTCATGTGACCTTGGCATGCTTAGGGAAAGGGGAAAAGGTGGAGCTTCGGATTGTCGGTTGTAAAAGGAAAGGGCTCTCTGGCTTTTGCAAATCCAGTTTATGGAGCACTGTGTCCTGCAAGTGGAATATTTCAGTTGTGTAATGGGTGAAGGAGAGTTGTATGTTAATGGAGAAAAAGTTGACTGTTGTGGATGATTTGAGAACTTCACTTAAGGAGCCGGTCACAGTTCTTTTCTTTTCTTTCTTTTTTTATTTATTTATTTTTTTGGTTTTTGGGCCACACCCAGCGGTGCTCAGGGGTGTCTGCTCAGAAATAGCTCCTGGCAGGCGTGGGGGACCATATGGGACACTGGGATTCGAACCAACCACCTTAGGTCCTGGATCGGCTGCTTGCAAGGCAAATACCGCTGTGCTATCTCTCCGGGCCCCACAGTTCTTTCTTTCTCCCTTGCACTTCTTTTTCTTTTCTTTTCTCTTGTGCTTTTTGTTTTTGTCCTCCTCGCTTTCCTTTATTTTTAATTTCTTCCTTGGAGGGCATATACTCAAGTATAGCAAAAACATCTTTCTTTACTTTTCTTGTTTTCTTTTATTTTTGGGCCATATTCCTGCTCTGCTTGGGCTTAGTGCTGCCTGTGTGTTCAGGGATTATTTCTTGGTGGTGCTGGGGGACCATATGAGGTGCTGGGAATTGAACCCAGGTTGACTGCTTGCAATGCAAGTGCTTTACTTGTGTTATCTTTCTGACCCGCAAAATATCTTTCTTTTTTTTTTGTTTTTGTTTTTGTTTTTGTTTTTTGGGCCACACCCAGTGACACTCATGGGTTACTTCTGACTATGTGCTCAGAAATCCCTCCTGGCTTGGGGGACCATATGGGACGCTGGGGATCGAACCGAGATCTGTCCTGGGACAGCCACGTGCAAGGCAAATGCCCTACTGCTGCGCTATAGCTCTGACCCCCAAAATACCTTTCTTATGACTTTTTTTTTTAAAATCTAAGCTTAAGCAAGTAATAGGAATCACTGAACCTGAGTTAGATTTTTATTTCCTGAGCACAAATTTTAAGATTGTCCTGTTTGTTTAGAGGCTGCTTTCCAAATTGTGTGTGATACTTGGCATTTCAGAAAGCTTTCCAGAGTTACCCGTATTTCTCGGGGTTGGAAGAATTGTTGTTTTCCCCTTAAATGTGAATCTTCAAATTTCCAGGTTAGTCATTTGATCGCCTAGAACTAGGATCCAATTACCCAAGAGGGAAACTGGAAAAATCCCTGACTTGGTCTGACCATGGGCTGGACCTGTTTTCTCCTCCCCTGCTTGTTTTTTTTTTTTTAAACCAGGAAGGTAACATTTCACATTGATGCACTTTGGCATTTGATTTTGCAGAGATGTGCTCAGCTTGAATATGAGTTAAGCTCTTACTTGAGTGTGTGACATTATGTATCTGTCCCACCACCTCCACCCACCCTTTTCCTAGAGTTAGGGTTTTTTTTTTAGGTGAATTGTCAGCCTTAGGTGAATTGTTAGAAGTGAGCTACTTGTTAAATGGTTCAGCCATTAGGAGAAGGGAGCTGTCCTGGGATCATAGGGTTAATGACAGCATCTTACTTTTTATGTTCTCCTTCATAAGGGAATGTTCCTGCTCTTTATTCCACTTGAATACTCTGTTTTGGTGTGTGCACTTGGTTGCCCTTCTGCAGCCTCAGTTTCCTCGTCTGTGAAATGGAAGTGATGAAAGTGACTCCCTTAGAAGGCTGATGGGAGCCATTAGAGAGCATGGCACAGGGTGAGGACCTAGTTCCTCCTCCTCCTCCTTTTCTTCATCACTGTTATCACTGTAGGTTGAGTCATTATAGCTCTTCTTGATTTGAAGCTTGACCAGCTGGGCTCAGATCCCAGCTACACCCACTCATGTACAGAATCATGGCAAATCACACAACCTCCTTGAAACTCAGTTTCCCCATCACAGTTGCTGTGTGTGTGTGTGTGTATCAACTGCACCAATAAAGGTAAGGTGCTCTAAAGAAAAGCAGGCTTGCACATGGTAATGCCATATGTATTGCTTACTATTTTTACGATTATTTTTGGTGAGGGGAATCATACCTGCTGGTGCTCAGGGATTACTCTTGGCTCTACTATACATAGGAATCACTCCTGGCAGGCTCAGAGGACCATATGGACATTAGGGAGTGAACTCTGGTTGGCTGTGTGCAAGGCAAGCACCTTTTCTATCTTACTATTGCTCCAACCCTTTACTGCTATTTTTATGTATGTATGTATGTATGTATGTATGTATGTATGTATGTATGTATGTTTGTTTGTATGAGTGTATGAATGTATTCTCGGCCACACCCTGTGGCACTTGGGGGTCACTCCTGGTTTTGTGCCCAGAAATCAAATGGCAGGCTCAAGCAACCATACGGGATGCCAGGCATCGAACCTGGGTCAGCTCTGGGTCAGCTGCATGCAAGGCAAACTCCCTACTCGTTGTGTTATTGCTCCGGTCCCATTTTACTACTACTACTACTACTACTATTATTATTATTATTATTATTATTTGTTTTTGGGCCACACCCGGCATTGCTCAGGGGTTACTCCTGGCTGTCTGCTCAGAAATAGCTCCTGGCAGGCACGGGGGACCATATGGGACACCGGGATTCGAACCAACCACCTTTGGTCCTGGATCGGCTGCTTGCAAGGCAAACGCCGCTGTGCTATCTCTCCAGGCCCGCATTTTACTACTATTTTTAATTGGCTTTCCCACCCATCTTGGGAGAGTAAAAATGGTACTAACTGCATTTATGTGTCGGGCACTGTTGTAGCACATGCTGTGTATTAACTCACATAGTCTTCTTCACCTTTGCCTCTGTGGTGCGTACTGGATTATCCCCATTTTGCGGATGCAGCACAAACGGGTGGGGAAGTACAAGGGACACAGTCAGACAACCTGGTCCCAGAACTGGATCCTTGCCCAATGTTGGATCCTATGGGGGTTCCCAGGTCCCTGTGTTAGGCAAGGGATTCTGCCTCTCTATTACAGAGGAGCTGGCCGTGACTCAGTTTGGTCACCCGGCTGTGAGGAGCAGATGCCTCACCAGCCCCTCAGCCTTCTCTGCCCAGCTCCCAGAATGTCTTTCCTCCATCTGGCTCCTCAGGGCGCCTTTTCAGATGGTTCTGGGGTTGCTCAAGCCGAGGAAGGCAGCCCTGCCAGGGGCTGCGGTGGCTGGGGCTGTGGTCCTGGGTGGGGACAACATAGCCTTGTTAATGGTTATTTTCCCACAGAATTTGAGTCTGGCCACAGGGGTTTCCGACTGAAGTTAGTGTTGGAGGCCAGGACTGGCGAGAGCAGAGAACTTTAAGTTGAGCCTTTGTGTGCTGCTTTTTCCCCTTCAATTAAAGTTCTGTGTGTCCCAGTGAGGATGGGGGTGGGGGTGCAAGGTGAACTGTGCCCCTCCTCCTGGCCCCGGGTGTGGTGCCTGTAAGGGATACATCAGTGGGAGGCTCCTTAAAATTCATGTCTCTGTCTTCTGGCTTTCCCTCTCCTCCCTGGCACTCACCAAAGAAATATTCCATGGAGGTGTTAAAACAAGACGAGTGGAAAGAAAACGTAACTGAATACCAAAGGAAAGCCCTGGCCATGAAGAACAGATTTCAGATTAGTCCTGTCCTAATATTCTTACGTGTGTCACACACATGAAAATCGGCTCCCAGAAGGGTCTGGAGCCCTGCGCTCTGCCCTGGGTCACCCCTTCACGGATAGTGCCTCTCTGGAGACTCGGGGCCATTAATTAGGGAGGTACATTTGGATCAGAGGAAGATAGGTTTGTCCTGCAGCTCTTTCCTCATCCCTCCAGATGATTATTTCATCTCGTAAAATATGTAAGAGTCACCCTGCTGCCTCCTACCCCGCCACTGTCTCTTTAAAAATTCAGAGGGTCGTGCTGTTCTAAAAAAAGGCGGTTTAATGTACAGGCACTGGAAACGCCTGCCTGGCCAGCGGTGGATCAATCATGTCACCTCCTCACTTCCTTCACTTTGGGCAGAGGGGCAGCTTGTGGGTTCTTTTCTGGTGTGGACGAGCCTCGTGCGAAGGGGGACTTTGGGAAGCTGGGCATTGTGCACTCACTGTTTGCCCTTACTGGCCTAGTTTATGGTAAAGCCCCCTCCCCATTCCTTGTTCCTACTGAAGTTTCTGTACATTAGGGAATCTCATTTATTTCACCTGTTTCTTGTGGCCTTCAGTCACCTATGTGGGTGGGGAGTCATCTCAGCTGCCTCAGACTGTTTCTTTCTCCTTAAAACATGATTACTTCTAGTGCCCAACGGGGGAGTGTTTTGAGGGTGAATGCAGGTCTTTTTGACTGGTGCCTGTCACCCAAGAACAACCAGCAGCTGTGGGCTATTATTAGATAATTGTTGGTGTCAAGGAAAAAGAATTATAATAGTGAGAAGGACAGACCTAAGAGAAACTTTTATGGAAAAACCTTGATTGGAATGCAAGTCCCCTGAGGGCAGGCTAGTAAGCCCGAAAGGGAGGTGCTGTGGGGGTGTAGGAAGTGGTGGCAGAGACTGGCAGCTTTTTTGTCAGTGGTGTCCAGGAGCTGGTATGGCTGTTGGCCCATTGCATTTCCGCCCGAGGTTGCCCCTCTCCATGATGGCAGAGTTAAGCAAGCCATCTTTTTCATTTCACTGAGGAGGTTGTAGGGCCTGGGCCTGGGCTTGGGCCGGCACAGTTCTCTGGTGAGCTGGAGATATCTGAATGGGTGTCTGCAGCGTGAGCATTTTCCACACGGACCTTCTGTTCTGGGGGAGCGGTTACTTGGCAGCTTCTCAAGGGCGAAGGGTGAGCTCTCAGCATCTGGCCTTCCCCTGCTGCTGGGGGCCGGGTCACTGCAGCATCCCCTGACGAGCTGCCGCTGTCACCAGCTCTGTGGGTGGGTGCTTGCTCTCTGCAACAAAACCCAGCACAGTGTGTGTGCAGCTCAAGCTGCAGCACCATGGACCCCCCAGGGATTGTGGTATATCAGTCTGCACTGTCCCAGCTCCCATCTACAGCAGGTGTCAGCTCCCAAGGGGCCGCCTACTTTCTAAATATCTTTTCCCCACTTTGGGTCATGCCTTGCTTGCATACTGGTGTTCTGGCCTCCAGGTGACTGAAATGTGGGGCCCTCATAGCCCCCTGGGAGGGAACAGCACTCTCTTAGGGGCCAGCTGGCCATCGCGGGAAGTGACATTTTTTTCTGTTTTGTTTTTCTGTGTGTGTGTGTATAGTTAAGTTGGATTTTGGTGCTATACCCAGTGGTGTTTCAAGGGCCTCTTGCTTGGGGGTAATGCCCAACAGTGCTTGGGGAGAGGGCTTGTAGTGGTGGGGTGGGTTCTCTCAAATGTGAAGCTTGTGCTCAGCTCTTTGTGCTTTCTTCCTAACCACTGTTTTGTAGTTTTTAAACCGAATATACCCACAGTCCCACTGACACTCGGGGAGATGTAGTGATCCATCTCCAGCCTCTCATGTGTTTAACAACTCCCTCTTTATGTAGTAAATTGGGTGGACATCTAGTTTCGAGGGGCAAACTCCATGATTTTCAGATGCTCATAGAGCAGTCTTAAGCCTTCCTGTGCTGGCAGTGAGGGGTCTTCTCCTAGCTCCTTTCCTGACCTCTGCTGCTTTGAAACAGAGTACAAACTCTTTGCAAACAAGCTGTCCTTCCTTTCCAAACGAAACAGATACTCTTTGTTTTTTTCTTTCCTTTCTTTTCTTTTTCTAAGTTAATTCTTTAATTGAATCGCTATAAGATGCACTGTTACAAAATGTTCATGATTGAGGCCCTCTTTCATTTTTTAAAATAATTTTTTTTTATTTTCCACCACCCACCACCTAAAATAATTTTTTAAAAGCACAGTGGTTACAAGGTTGTTCATAATATAGTTGGGTTTTTTTCATGATACAAAGTTGTTCATGATTGAGATTCAGTCATACAATGTAGAACACCCTTCACCAGTGCATATTTAATGTCCCTAGTTTCTCTTCCACTCTTCCCCTGCTGCTTCTGGAACAGACATATTCGGTCTCTCTTTGTCTCTCTCTGTCTCTGTCTGTCTCTCTCTGTCTTTCTCTCTGTCTCTGTCTCTCTCTGTCTCTCTCTCACTTTTTCTACCCCCCCTTACTCTCTCCTTAGTTTCCAAGTCAACCTCCCTGCAAAGCTGAGCCTGGACAGATTGCTTCTGATCCTGAATATCCCTAGTGCTTTGTCTCTCCTTTGGTTATGGCCCTTCCAACAATGATTCAGGAGCAAAAGCGTATTGATGCATCCATCAGGCATTGGGTTAGACTCGCTCTCATTTATTCTCCAGAGCTCATTCAGTGTCTGCAAGTGCCAGACACCTAGTGAGGTTCTGGGAGCAGATGGGGGAGTAAGACGAAGTTCCCTGTCCTAGAGAACTTTCTGTCCTTCTGCAAAGAGCAACAGTGAGCAGTAGGTGGGTGGGGGGTGAATGGGGAGTGACATGTGGTCAGGTGTGAAAGCCGGCAGGGTGAGCGCTACAGTGGGGCAGGCTGGATCCTGTCTTTAATGAATTCAGTAGTCACCTTCAGAATCCAGCAATTATTTACCAAGTTTCTGCCCAGCACTGGAGACTGTGGTAAGCACTTTGCTCTTGCTGTTTTCGGGTTGTTTCAGTTCATGCCTTATCACCTCCACTGGACAATAAATTCCAAGAGTATGGGCATATTTTACTAATTGAAAAAAAAATCAACACCTTTAGTTCTTAGGATTGATTGCTGTTGCACACTCCATCACCCTTCACTCAGAGGAGTGGACACGGGTGGGAGTGGAATGGCACAGGAAACACAGCTGCTTTTCAGGGGGCCTTCCCTGGAGCCCAGAGAGGCGGGAGGAGCCCAGGATCCAAGGCAGGACTGGCCTTGGAGGAGAGGAGTGAAGCGAGCCTCTTCAGGAGGAGGGAGGGTTTTGCCTCAGATCCTAAAAGAGCAGGCAGTAAGGAAGAAAGGCAGGATTGTGTTAGTTGGCTGGGAGAGGCTAGGGCATGCCCTGTGGCATGGGGTGCTGTGACACAGCAGGGGTTGAAGCTAGAGGAGAAGATGGGGCCTGGCTGTGGGGAACCTTGAGTGCTAGGCCAAGTAGATAGGTTCTGTTTTTGTTGGTAGGTACTGGGGTACATGATGTGTATGGGTAGGATCCCAGAGAAACTCTGGGGACCCCTTGAACTTAGTCTGTGGCTAAGGCCATTTCGTGGAGCACTTTTCTCTGTCTGGACCACTCCCTGCCCCACATAGCCACCTGTCGTCGTGGGATGCTGACCCCAAGGGCATGTGTTCTTGGCCACACCACCCTAAAGTCCCATTGTGGGGACATAGCAGTGTGGTTGCGTGTGCAGAGCTGTGGTGCTCTTATTTCTGCCTCTGGCCTCCCCTTTCTATCTTTACTCAGTTCCCAAACCCCCAAGTCTTGTCCTTTAACATCAGACTATTACGTTGGCTGTCCCTCAGGTAGATGGTGTTCCTTGCTGTGGACATCAGAGCCATTTGACTGGCTGCATTGCACGTGATGTTGGAACTGGGAGCTTGAGGTGCCTGAGCAACCTGGGGTGGGGTGGGGTGGTCCAGCTGGGGCAGGTCTCCTGCTGCTCCCCCAGGTAAACAGGTGTGCCCTCTTTCTGAAAGAGCACCTGGCTCTTAACCACCTGCAGAGTCACTCTTGTGGGGGGGGGGGGGCTCTCTGGCTGCTGTAGCTCTTGATGTTTTGAGACTTTGAATAATCAAGAAGAAAAAAACCCCAAAAGATCACAATAACGACTGGCTTTTGTCTTGAGCCAGCATGCAGTCAGCTAGGTCCCAAGAGCTTACTTAAATTTTTTTTTTAACTCTGCTCCTTGTTTGGATTCTTGCAACTGACTATGGCAATATCTCCCTTCAGATAGGGAAACTGAGGCTGCTTCCCAAGAATACGGAACTAGTAATGGCCTGAGCTACTCTCTGGAAAGTCAGCCTAGTCCCAGGTTTCTGCTGCTCTAACCCTGGGTTCTGCTGTGCCTGTAGAGGTAAGCAGACTGCAGGCCCTTGTCTTGCCGGGCAGGCCTCAAATTATTAGACTGGCATATGGAACATGTCTCGTGGCCAGGAAGCTTCAGGTTAGCTTCCATCCCTAAGTTTCGGTTTCCTGAAAGCCAGTTTAGTGGCATGGAATGCCTCTTCACCTGTTGTGAAATTCTGGGCAAATCCCCGATAGGTTTTGTGTCTCCGTGGCTTCATCTGTGAAGCATTGCCCACGTCATTGGATATTTACAGGGATTAGATGAGCCGATGTGTGGGAAGAGCCTAGGGTGAGCTTCCATGCAAGGTGCCTCGAGCTGACCCCTCTGGTGTCTCTTGCTGTCCCCAAGGATGGTCTTGTCTAGTCACCCTTACCTTTGTTTGGAGGCTCCCTTTCAGGGTGCTGGCAAGAGCAACAGTGGTAAGCTGATGGCTTGGTTGGTCCCCTGGGCTCCTGGCTCTGGAACAGGGGATGGCAGCCCGGCCTTTATCTTCAAGATGCTTTAAGAACTCATTTCCTTTTCTGTGTCCGAGGCGCCTGAGAACGAGGTCCTGGGGAGCAGCGAGGGGACAGTTAGGACACTGCTGTGTGAAAGGACTCCCAGAGTCTTCTTCCTCCCAGTCCTGCTCTTTATCTGCCTGGGGGTAGTTCCACCAATGACTGATCTGAAAGCATCACATTCATTTATTTGTCACTGGCTGTGACAGGCAAGTTAATGCTAATGGATTCTTTTTTTAGCCTGTTGTCTGGGATGAGTTTCTCCCAAATGTCCTGAAATCTGAGGCGTTAGGGGCATGTGTAACTTTTGTGGCAGGGGAGGCTTTAGAAGATAAATAGGGTTTTGTGTGCAAGGGACCTTACATTTAGGTTAGGGGCGAGTGCAGACAAGGAGGGGTTGTTGGGCCAGCTCAGCTTCGTCTTTTTAAGAAATCCATCCAGAACTCTAAATTGCTGTTTCTGTTTCAATTATGTGACAATTTCAAGGGTTTCGAAAAATCTAATAAAATGGTCTTGATGATGCATTCTGGGGAGAGAGAGCTCCCGGAGAATAAATTCCTCCGGGGTCAAGAGATTCTCGTTCTTGCCACCCCAGGCCTGCTTTCGTCTGGGTTTTTACATTTTTATTGTTTTGAAGGGCAGGAAATGGTGTTGAAATGTATTCAGGGCTTCATCCATATCCTCCACCGAAATGAATTATTCTCTTTGGGCAATTGCAAATAGACGGCCTGTTGCCATCCCTGGCGAACACTCTCTCTCCCTTTCTCCCTCACCCCCAAAAGCTGGCATGTTGTAAACGACTTTCAGAGCATGTTTTGTGTGTGGTTGTGTGTTTGTGTGTGTGAGTGAGTGTGTGTGTGTGTGTGTATGATTTTGAATAAAGCACCAAAGAGAATAAGCTGGAGGAGGGGAAGGAGTGAGAGCAGACAAGGCCCATAGAAGTTGTTGTTTCTTTTTATTCGCTCCTTTTCTCCAGTCAAAGCTTTTGATAGTTTCGTAAAGAACAGAAGTTTACAATGGCAGCTGGCTTTGCGCTGCCTGCGGGAACAGCACAGAAAGACCTAGTATAGCCGAATGTGATGCTGAGTGGCATTAATGAGGTGACCGCTCTTGGGGGGAAGGGAGGCCTGGAAGGAGTGGGTCCTGTGACTTGCTCTCAGCTGAGGTGCTTTTCTTCTTTGCATTTGTGTCTATGCGTGGCTCTTGTGTGTTGGTGCATGTAGGATCTTGCTTTCCTAAGTCTGGCTGGAGAACTTTTTTCTTTTTTTGGGGTGGGGGAAGGGGGGAGTTTTAACACCAATCCCTGTGCACGTTCCTGTAGTTTACTCTTCCAGTCTCCCAAAACCGAGTGTGGTGAATTTTCTGTGTCTTCATACTGTGGCAGTGTTTGGTGGACCTGCATCGTGTACTTCGAGTTGAACCAGGGTTGGTAACCTGCAAGGCTAGTGCCTAACCCTCTTATACATCCTTTTATCTTCTCTCTTTCCGGAGGGCCCCGAAAGGTGAAGTTTGAAACCAATAGGCATTTTGGTTTACTGTCCAAGTACCTGCCGGAGCCTGAGTGGGTGGTCCCTGTACTGGACACTGTTGGGACACCCTAGGCGAGAGCTCGAGAAGTCAATCTCTTTATTTCAGGAATGAGAAGTTGGTGTACAATTGTACAGCTGCTTTTCTTTCTTCTTTCTTTTTCTCAAAGGCCCTAGCCCCGTAACATTTCATATTGATGGTATAAATATAACGTTGTAACAACTGCTTCTTAAATATTTCAGTGCCTTGGAGGAGATTTTGTATTTTCACATTGCTCTTGTGCAAGAATTTCCAGTTACTCGGGCCCAAAGAGATAGCACAGCGGTGTTTGCCTTGCAAGTAGCCGATCCAGGACCAAAGGTGGTTGGTTCGAATCCCAGTGTCCCATATGGTCTCCCATGCCTGCCAGGAGCTATTTCTGAGCAGACAGCCAGGAGTAACCCCTGAGCACCGCCGGGTGTGGCCCAAAAACCAAAAAAAAAAAAAAAAAAAAAAGGTCCAGTTACTCATTACAGGTAGATTACCTGGTACAGATTTGAGAAATCTGTGTGTCGCTGCTTCCCGGCTAGGCTGTGCCTGCTGTGGACATGAACCCAGTCTCTGTCCTCACCAGGGCGCTGGGGCAAGCATTCTCACCACCAGCTCTGGGGGCCAGGTTTGAATATCTGCTGTATGATCTTAAGGGAGAAGCAGCTTGTTGCGAGGCCTGGGCTGGGTGGAAAGAGAGCGGATTTATTGATGCGTGCTGTTTTTTTTTTTTTTTAAATCCCTTTCAACTCAATTCCCTCTGGGATAGCTTTCAAATATGTCATTTTTGTAGCTGAAGGCAAACAAACAAAAATGTTTAAACTCATATGCATAACACTTCCTAAAAACCCACCAGTAGGTTCACTCTCTCTTCCATCTGGGGAGAAAGGATCAGATAGCAGCGTGCTTGAGCCTAGGAAAAAACTGGGCAGCGAGTCTCCTCAAGACCTTGCCATGCAGTGTCTCCTCCTCTGTTTTCAAATCGGATAATTGGTTTTAGCGAGAACTTCTGACTTGATTAGGGGGCCCTTAGGAAATTAAAGTGCGTTTGAAATTCACAAGTATAATTTTAATTATACAAATTCCGCATTTTTCACTGGGGATCCGGGTTTGGAACTTGTTTTCTTGTGCTAATAGGGGTGGGGAAGCTGAGGGTGGCAGAGTGCCTTGCCAGATCTGTGGATTTAATCAGTAGCTGTGTTTCCCCACCACACATAGCCTTCAGGTTCCTGTTTCCCCTCTCCTTGTTATAATGTGACTTTTCATGGAATCCACACAAGTATTAAACTAATGGGCAGAGTTGGGTAGGGAAATGAGTGGGATGAAGGTACCTTTTGATGAATTTCTCAGCTGTAGTTGGTGAAAGAATTCAGTTAAAATTTTTGGGGCCGGAGCAATAGCACAGCGGGTAGGGCATTTGCCTTGCATGTGGCCAACCAGGGTTCAATCCTAGGCATCCCATATGATCCCGTTAGCCTGCTAGGAACAATTTCTGAGCGAACAGCCAGGAGTAACCTCTGAGCATTGCTGGGTGTGCCCCCCAACAAAACAAAACAAATAAACAAAAAAGAATTCAGTTAAAGTTCTTTGGTGCCCTATAGCTGCTTGGGCAGCTTGTGTCTCACACTCAGCCACCTTAGCATGTAGCAATTGCCTTTATCTCCTTATCACCCTGCTTGCTCCTGATCTGAGCCTTCACAGCATTTGCTCTCAGCATGGCCTCTCTTCAGCCTCACTCTGGCAGATCCAGCTAGCTATCCTGTAAACATCTTCCCTGGGCCATGAGGAGATGTGGAGGGAGGGTGATCAGGTCCATTGGCGGCCCACTGGAAGGCCTGATTGTGCTCATGGGAAATGAGATTTTCAGGCTATCTGGACAAAACCTCCAAGGTGGGGGAAAGGCTTTGTGGATGTGAACTTGAGCATCCTCAGACATCCCCCACCCCTATACAGAAGCTCTAAAAGCTGCCTAGAGACCAGCTCCACACCCTCTGGGCTCTGGCATTGACAGGAGAGCTTGACTAGAACAATTGTTCACAGAAAAACCATGAAACCAGCTTGTGAGTGACTTGTGAATGTCTTACATGTCAGGGCCTGAAAAGGGGAAAATGAAGCTCTGCGGGAATCTGGATGCCCACCCCAGCCCCTGCCTGCGTCTCCCCATCTCTATTCCCTTCTGTTAAGGTGGTCTAGCTGAGTGTGTCAGGGCCGGGCTTTGGATCCAGCTCTCTGAGTTGGAATCCTTGCTCTGCCACTTCTTCCTCTGTACGACCTTGAGCAAGTCAGCTAAATATTCTGCACCTTAGCTTCGGTACCTGCAGATGGAAGTGATGATAGCATCTGCTTCCTGGGGGTTGCTTGAGGAACATGTTTGTAGGCAGAGAAAGTGCTGAGAACTCTGTGTGCCACAGAGTAAGCTCATGGGTGTGAGTTGGGAATCTGGTTAAGGAGTGTGATGTCCTAATGGGAGTTGTGTAAAGTGCTGACTTGTCTGTCTGACCTGGTGGTTGGGGGGCTGTGAGCACAGCATCTGTTGCCTTCTGTATGTTTTTCTTCATGTATTCTTGAGAAGTTGGAGGGTATATGGACACAACTTGGATGCAGACAAGTGTGTGTGGGCTTTAAACCCAGTTTTTCTCAACTGGGATTATTTGTTCCCAGGACTCCCCAGATACTCCAAGGGGCCACAGTTGAAAAATCTTGTATATAGGAGGCTACAGCACTAGATTACTGGCCAACTATAAGACTTGGCCATAAGGAGGAATCCAAGGCCATGGTGAAAAGGCTGAGAACCTTGGCTGAGCAGTGAAGTCCTGGTGTGGGACCTGGCTTGAATGTTGGTGCCACTTTTTTCTGTTGTGACTTTGGGCAGGTGCCAACTTCCTCAACTTCAATGAGGCACCTGAAAATTGGGGATCCCAGAATTGTCAGTAAGAAACCAGACACTTGGTGTGGGGTTGACCCTCTATTCTTTCCTTCATAACTTAGGTGCTTTTATCTACCCCATCCTGAGATTGAGAATGGTGTAGAGTTCTGTTCCTACTGACAGGACCAACCTTGACCTTGACTATTGTTCCCTCAAGAGGAGAACAGATGAAAGGAAGCGACTCTGGCGATCCCTAAGCTCCACACACAAGGACTGTCTCTGGGACTTCATTTCACAAGACCCGACCTTTCAAGGTTAAGGCTATAATTTTATTAGGAGCCTCAATGAAGTCCATAAGACTGTGAAAGGTGGATTTGTGTTTTTTTTTGAAATTTGCTGCTGACTGGAAGCTGGATGACTGAGGAGGTTTGAGGGTGCTTAGAAGGAAGTGGATGCCTGGGGGAAATGAATGGTTCTTCATCCTGGATGAAGAGAGGAAAAGGAAAGCAGTAGTTGAGGACAGTGCATATCACTTTCTCATAGAACCTTATACAGGATTAGCAAGGTAGGGGACAGTGCATAGAATATTTGGTTTTGTTTACAAACCCAGGTGCCCATCTTGAGAGTGCAAATAAGTTGGTGGATCTTCAGGAGGTGATCCCAGAGGTTCGCTTCAGTCTAGTAGATTCGTGCCTCAGATTAAGAGTCAGGGCAGGAGAAGAACAAAGGACACCCAAAAGTGTGAACTTCCAAATTATGGCTCTTTTTCCAAGAGTCTTCTCCATTTCTTGCCCATTGTGGGACTTACTAGGGGTCACCTGAATGGGGGAAGGGGGTTCAATGAGAGTGGACCCAGGGCAGAGGATGGGCATGTGAGAATGTGAATATGTCAAGGATGGCAAGGGACGGCCAGGAGGAGGGAAATAGTACTAGATTACATTGACTAATTATAGGGAAAAAGCCATATTTGCTGCTCCATTAAGTGATCGCTAGGCTATGAAGCAGTTTATTGTAATTAATGCAGAAACAGCAATAAGCGTTGAGTTTGGAGTGGAGGGGTGCTACTGCTGTGCACTCACAGTGCCCCTTCATTCTCGTCTGGGTTGGAGTCCTGGGGGGGCATTCTTGACAGATCGGGAGTGGGGCACTGGATGGTTTCTTTGGACACATAAGGAGAATCTCTTGCCTAATCTCCTTCCGGTTCTTCAGTCGGGTTGTTTGTCTGCTGAAGGTGAAGAAGGCGGGATGGACCCGTCATTACTATTCTAGCCACAGTCATTTTAATTTCGGCACATTGGCAGCGGCAGGTTCCACGTCCAAGTCCACCGGGTTACGGGCCGTGTGGAGTGGTGATTGCTTTCCTTGATGATTTCTTGTTCAAATCAGCAGTGCTCTTAATTTTCCAGATGAAGTAAAAAGAAAATTGGAGACTCCCCCACTCCCCCACCCTTGTGTCTTTTCATCCAGGACTTTCTGAGCATGGCTCTGATTTGGAGGGTTAATATTAATTAGGAGCCAGTTTAAACCTTGCTTGCTTGATGAGGGAATTTCAACTGGTGTGACAGACGTGGTTCTTTTATTATTTATTTTTTCGCACGTACGTACTTTCTTTGGTGAGAGTTTCTGGGTTGAAAAGCTACAGGAGAGGCTGGAGAGATAATACAGAGGGCAGGGCGTTTGCCTTGCACCCAACCAACCTAGGTTTGATCCCTGACATCCCATATGGTCCCCCAAGCCTGCCAGGAGTGATTCCTAAGTGCAGAAAAAGGAGTAATCCCTGAGCACCACCAGGTGTGACCCAAAGACAAAACTAAAAAGGAACAAATGCCACAGGAACAAAGAGATGGAGAAAAAGAGATATGGGGCTGATCTATCCAGAAAGTGTCACAATGATCTGGACTTGCCTGGTTGTTCGTTTTAAGAGATTTTGGGCTAAAGAGGTGGTACAGGGTAAGGTGCTTGTCTCACCCAGGCTTGCTGTCTGATACCACATATGGTCTCCCAAGTCCCTCCTGAAATGACCCCTGAGCTCAGAGCCAGAAGTTAGTCCTGAAATTGCTGAGTGTGGCCCCCAAATCCATAAAATATGAGGTTTTCTATTATATCCTGCTATATAACTCAACATTAAAACATAGACTCTGCAGGCAAAGCACTGCAAAAACTAAACCCAGTAAAATTAAGAGATTGGGAAGGAATATGATGGGTCTGGAACATGGTTCGATGATGCATGGCATTTGCCCTTGCAAAACAGAGACCATGAGTTTGATCCTTGGTGCCACCTGCCTTTACATTTCTGGCACTTCTGCTGTCTAGAGCCTCCAGTACTCATCACACAGAGCTGAGGGACTGGCCCACCTTGGCCAGGTTCACCTACACCCGGCCCAGTGAATACCTCCACTAAGCATGTGTGACCCTGCTTCTGTGATAGTAGCAGCTGCAAAGGGGAGGAGTAAAAAGAACAAAACACTGGCAAAGAATGTTCCAGAGAGTAGAGGCTCTGCAATTAATTTCTTCCTCCCATTCCCTCCCCCAGCAGCATAGAGCCTTGTACAACTTGCTGCTGCCATCAACACTGCTGCTGTTGGTCTCGTCAGTTTCCTTTCCAGCAAAGAAAGGTCATTTTCCTAGCTTTCATGGAAAGGCAAGATTCCCTTTTCTTCTTTTGCAAATGGGCGATGTTGAGTCCTTTAGGGGTCTTACAGAGCTACTTCCGTGGCCAGAGAGACTGATGGTCTTCACTGCCAGGATTTACTAGGACTAAGTTGATGTTGGTTAGGGAGGCAAGGAAGCACAGGGACAGAGTGAGCTAACCAGTTCTCCTGTCCAGCCAGGTAAAGGGACTCCCAGCGAGAAAATGACCTCTATCCCCCAGGTGGCACAGCATTTGGAAACTTTGGTAGGTTTGGGTTCATTCTCTTTTTCATTGGACAGTTGGGTAGCAGAGAGGATGGCTAAATGAAGTGTGGCTGGAGGGCAGAGGGACAGTGTAGAAGTGATGGGGAGGGACCTTGTGTCTGGTTCTTAGCTGGGTACTGAGGAGGCACAGCCAGTTGCCTTGCAGTTGCCCAGTTCAGCTTCTCTCTTAGACTGGGAGGGCAGAGGGAATGTGTGGGTGGGGATCCATGGTGCCCAGGGACTGAGAGGATGGGCACAGGAGATGGACATGTCTCTGGGCTTAATCGTTTCTTTTGCACAACCTCGGAGGTCATAGAACTTGTCTGGCCCTCGGTCTGTTATGTGGGTATCCCCGTCAGCACTATGACTGCCTGGGAGGCATGTCGTGAGGGTCGCTTGTGCACGCTGCACACAGGGCCCGTCTCACTGTTAGCAGTACACTGTGGGCTGAGAGAAGGCTCCCGAGGCGGCTGGCAAGGCGTGAAGCAAACGGGGCCACGTCAAGAAACAGTCAAGCTCGCCGGAGTGTGACTCCCTGATTCAGACAGCTTTCCACGGAGGACAAGACTGTCCCAGAGCCGAGGTCTGCCTTGAGCACCTGGCCTGGAACAGGCGACAGCGAGCGGGAGATGTGGGGGTGGTTTCCGTCTGCAGGCCTGGCTTAGGTGCTCCAGCTGCCCTGACACCTGGCAGCTTGTGGTGATGGGAACTGGGTCTCCTCTTGTGTGATGCCTTAGTCACTTCTCATTGTAGAGAGGGAGCAGGGGTAGGCAGGGAGAAGTGACATAGAGCCCCAGCTTCGTGTTTTGGCCACACGCACCTGGTACAATGTGAAACACAGATGCTGTGCTTGACTGAGACCAGCTTGATCAAAGGCTGTTTGTGATTTCAGACCGTTTCTAAACACTGTTTCACTGTGTTTGGTGGACACACTATTGTCTTTTGGATGGTGGTGGTTGTATATCACCATAGTACCTGTGGTGTGTACAGGCACCAGTGTGAATTCATGTCTCTGCATCCGTGTATATGAATTCATACACCTGGGTGTGTATGTGTGTGTATGTGATGCCAGTGCATCATGGGTCTGTGGCACATTTGTGACCTAGCACACTGACCTATGGGGGTATCTATGGGGCCTGTTGTGATCTCCAGTATCCTGACCCCAACAGTCATATAAACTGGAGTAGCCTGAACTGGGAGAGGGATATTCTAAAGGGAGAAGCAGGCGTATCAAACTGTCTTTGTGGCAGTGATTCCCCCAATTTTGCCCCTGGAAGAAATGTGGATTTCTGGGGGAGATATAGGCAGGGCCCCATAGGCTGGGGGTTGACTTTTACCCCATGGGTGGAAGTCCTTGTTCTTCCCAGGTGAGGGGCACCTGGGAAACAGGTATTTGTGTGTGTAATCTCTTATACACACTTACCCATAAATGGAACTCTGCACCCAAGTATACCTGCCTCATCAGTCAGACTCTTAGTGGAAAGTTTATAATCATGAGGAAAAAGTTCTGATCACAAGTCAAGGTTCTAGTCTTTGCCCAAGACTTAATCATGTGGCAGCCATGAATAAGTTAGGTGTGGAGTGGCTTGGTCAGGTGTGTGTTGGGAGGAAGAACAGGGTGCCCCTGCATGAGTCCCATAGACGTTGGGTTTTCTGGAGGGGTACTAGGAGTGACTGAGGTGTAAGGGCTTCTTAGAGGTGATCTTAGAGGCATAAGACATGGGGCGGATCTCTGGCCCTATCTCTGTGGATGCTATGCTTTTGTGTGACAGCTCATTGCCCTCAGTCCCAGGGGTGCAGAGCAGGGCTGTGAAGGTCATCCTCACCCATGAAGGGCCCTTAGTGAGGCCGATTCCCCTCTGCACCTCTTCCCATCTTGTCTGGCAGCTAGATGATCCTGCTTCCCTACTGAACTCCGAGGGTAGAAAATGGTACCCAGTGGATTATTTTCAGTCTTTGCAGCCTCTAAGCTTCTTCTCCCAGTGGCCAGCTGCTAGTGTGGCTCTGCCTCTGCCTGCTTCTCCGGGCCAGTTCCCTTCCAGCTCTCCCAACCCCCACATCCGAAACCCAAGCTGGGCTCCTGCCTCACAGAGAGCGCTTTAAAGAGCCTCATTTCCCAGCATACTGCCCGTCTGTCTTTCCCCAGCGCGGTTGTGCTCAGCAGAGGCCTCCACGCTGTTTTTTTCCCACATGTGGGAGGCGAGCAAATCAAAGAGGAGCCCTCTCCCTTCTGCCTCCGAGGGGCCTTTGGTGTAAAAGAGCGCTCTGGAGTTGAGCGTTTTTTGGGGTTGACTGACAGCCTGCCAGGGCCGCTCCCAAGAACAACTCTTAGAACCTGGGGCCACATCAGACAAAAGAGACCCAGGAGATGGAGCTAGGGAAGCTTGATGGAGATAAAAACAGCCCCAAATATGTCTTCACTTAGGACACTCCTTGGAGCCAGGTTGACCCATCCAGCCGAGATCCTCAACTCGTCCCTGCCTTGACTCTTGGCTTGATCTCCAAGATCAAAGCCGGGGACTCAGATCGCCCTCCCCCTGGCTCCATTTCAGACTCTGTTGCTTGGTGACCTTGGAGTTCACATGCTTGACAAGGTGACCCGGGTTGGTTTCAGAGAGAAAGTGGGAGGTATTTTTGTGGCCTGTGTTCAGTGGGAACTCTGGCCTGGTTCAGCCGAAGGGCTGACCCCATCGTTCCTCTAGGGTTCTGGAAGTTTCTCTCCGTTCACCGGGCCACTCCTTGGAGGAGCCATCCCGAAGGCGGTTTTAACTCCACACAGACAGGAGACGATTGCAGCATTCCAGCCGCCCCATGTAATAAATCTGATACTAAAATTAGTGCCTCTGGAGCCGGGATTCTTGCTGAGGTGCAGGAGACGTTCGAATGTGGTCGGTCTGTCTCTCAGGGTTGTAGGATGTTGCTGTCTTTCAGCCGGGGGGGGGGGGGGGTCCAGCTTACAGAATAGGTTGCTTTCGGGCAAAACAATCGCAACCTTGTCTGCCCCCTCTTGCTTCTCTGACGTGCCTGTGTGCGTGAAACAGTTGTGCACATGTGTGTCCTTGCAGGTGTGCGCACACGTGTGGGAAGTCTGTGCGGATATGTGTCACATGTGCTGAGGGGGAGGAGGAGGAAAGGGGTGGAGAAGGGAAATATTTGCACTTGCCTTCTAGGTCTGTGTAAGTCACTGTCACAGTAGGTGGCTGTTTCTTGGGAATCTTCCGCAGATTTGTAATTGAGTCTTTTACGTCAGTGACAAGATATTACTCACCTTCTCTGAAGTCTCTCCATGGAATGGGGGGAGGGGGAGGCTGCTGCTGCCTCTGTTCATTTATTTATTTTTTTACTTGTGGGCCACACCCGCCATCTCTCAAGAGCTGGCTCCTGGCTCTGTGCTCAGGGATCATTCCTGACGGTGCTTGGCAAGACCATATGTAATGCCGAGGATTGAAGCTGGGTCAGCTGCAAGCAAAGCCAGACAAGTGCCCTCTCTCTTTTACTGTCGGTTTGGCTCCAAAATTCTTTAACACCGTACCTTACAACTGTTTTTTTTCTCAGTTTCTACTTTTGATTTTTATGGCCTTTCTTTGTTTCTTTTCTTTTGGGGGGGGGCGGGGTTTGGGTCACATCTGGCGGCGCTCAGGGGTTACTCCTGGTTCTGTGCTCAGAAGTCTCTCCTGGCAGGCTTGGGGAATCGAACTGGGGTCCATCTGGGGTTGGCTGCGTGCAAGGCAAACGCCCTATCGCTGTGCTATTGCTCCAGCCCTAGTCTTTCTTTCTTTTCTTCTTCTTCTTCTTTTTTTTTTTTTTTTTTGGTTTGCTTTGGAGCAATACCCAGCAATGCTCAGTGCTTACTCCTGATTCTGTACTCAGGAATCACTCCCAGCAGTGCTCAGGGACATAGACTACCAGGATATGGGATGTCGAGGATCAAACACAGGTCGGCTGTGTGTAAGACAAGTGCCCTACCCGCTGTCCTATTGCCCCCACCCTGCTGCTACTATTTAAAATTTTTTTTTCTTTTTTTCTTTTTTTCCTCAGGAAGATCTGGATAGGGCATCTGGGTGGGCGGTCTGTTTCTCTGGGCCCCTCATGGAGGGCAGCCCCTGTGGCAGTGCTGGTTTTGCCTTTGAAATACTGCGCTCACCTCTAACTGCAGAGGGCTGTGAGCCGTGTTTGATTTTAAATTGCCCGTGTCCAGCAACCCTGTTACTGTTTAAACAATAAACTGTTCTTGTCCCCCACCCCCATCCCCATAGCCCTGCAGTCCTTTTCTCCCTGGAACTGGAACCGGGGGCTAGTCTCCGGGTTGTTAATTTTTTTTATTTTTTGGCATGCTGGAGGAGGGCTGTCTGCTCCTCCCCTCTATTCCTCCTCTGACTCTTGCAGGATCGCTGGAAATTACTGTTCCATAGAGCACAGCCCTCCCTCCCCCGCCCCCAAACTACTGAGTGAGTGGCTAAGACGCTGATGAGCTGAGGCCAGTGGGGTCTATGAGCTGCTCAGGTTCCTGGGGAGAGGTGCCTCCCCAGGGGCAGAATCTGGAAGGCACTTGGTGGCCCTGACCCTTTCAAAGCCCGAATGTTCTCCTGGCTCCCACCCCCCAGCTTCAGGGGGGCTCGGTTTGTCTGTGATAATCAGAAACAGATCGCAGCTCCCGATCCATTATAGATGTGTTAGCGACGGATGCCAAGCCCCAAGCCACTTAAGGAGCATGCAGACATTTATTTAGGTACAAAAAAGAAAGCAGGGGGTTGGAGGTGGGGGAGAGAGAGAAAGAGAGAGGAAAAATAGAGCTTCCAGATCCCCTCCTGAACACCACGTGCAGACTCTGAATAAAACACAGAAAGGGGGAAATAGGTCCTGAGTTGGCGGAGTGGGTGCTCATCTGAAGGCTGCTGGGAACAGGGAAGGTTGTTAGAGGGGGGCAAAGGGAAGTGCTTCCCCCGAGTGTAGGGTTGCAGGCTGAGGGGGTCAGTTGGGGCAGCTGGGTAGGCAATGTCCCTAACTCAAGGATCCCCTTGAGTTAGGAAGCATCAATCGCTGTGTATTTGTAAACACTCTTTAAAAGGGGCATGGTGCCAACAAAAATAGCCAACTTGGGGTGATGAAAGTGTGTGCAGTGAGGCTCCCCACAGGGAAGCCCATTGCTCTGCAGCGTATGGGCCCCAGATTTGCTTTCTTCTTCATTCTAAAAAGGGGCCTACACCAGAGAGATTGGGTTAGGTGCTTTCTGTGCACCCCAGATTCAATCCCTGGACTCTATGTGATTCCCAGAGCCCTGCAAGGAGCAATTCCTGAGCACCACCTAGCATGGTCCCCCAAACTGCTAAAAATGGGGGACCTGCAGAGCAGAGCAGCCCCAAGCGTGGGATTCCTCCTGTTTGGCCAAACCATGTCCAGCCCTCCTTTCCCTGTATGGGTCTGCTCACCCTCCACCCCATGTGGCTGTCCTGGGGATACTGGTTACAGCAGCAGTGACAAGGGGGTTCATATGGTTGATGTCCTTAAACCTGGATTGCCCCCACCTCACCCCCAAACATTTGCTGTGCAGCTGCTGGCCCAGCACTTAGACTTTTGTGTCTCTCACTCTAAATAAAAAATAAACCTGTATGCTCTGTGTCTGCATTTCAGAATGTGTGTGTCTGTGTGTCTGTGTGTGTGTGTGTGTGTGTGTGCACAATCATGCTTTTGCTTTTCATCTCCATGAGTTTGTTGCCTACAGCTGTGCAACCACAGCTGGCTTTGAAATCTGGAGGAAAACTATATTTAAGTGACTTGGGGTGAGGCTATTAGTAGGTATAAGGTTTGCTGTCATCATTCCTAAAATGCCCTGTTTTGTTTGGGCCTCTCCCAAGTAGTGCTCAGGAGACCACAGTGGTATTCCAACAACCAAGCGGACAGTTCAGTGTTAGGGTCCGAGAATGGGGCACTTCTAGGTACCCCTTTAGGTGCTGAGAACTATGATAGCTACATCAGAGTGACATCCAGTGATTCCTGGGTGGGGGTGGTGCCAAACATCTGAAGTGGGGTCAGGGCGCATACATGCAGGGCATCCCACTGCTCTGGCCTGGCTCCCTATTGAATGAACATGTTGGATGAGACAGATGGCTCCTCAGAAGGTGGAAGTTGTTAGGTGTGCACCTCCTGATCCTGATGTAGGCTGGTTTTTGGAGTTTTTTTCTTTTGTTCTGATTTTTGGGTCACACCCGGAGGCACTCAGCGGTTCCTCCTGGCTTTGCGCTCAGAAATCACTCCTGGCATGCTCGGGGGACCATATGAGATGCTGGGATTCGAACCACTGTCTGTCCTAGATCAGCTGCCTGCAAGGCAAATTCCCTACCTCTGTGCTCTCTCTCTGGCCCTGGTTTCAGGATTTTGAGTTCCAGCAGAGACAAGCCTGTGAGTGTAAAGGAGGTCTGACCCTTGCTCACTGGTGGAGAGGTGCTGGCCTCTGTGCACTCCTGGTCAACTTGAAGGACAGGGCCAAGTGAGTCACAGTGCATGGACACCATGGAGCCAAGCAGCGGTCAGGGCCTGAATTTGCTGTGGTTTCTACCGCCTCCCTCTCAAGAGCTGCCTCGGAAGTAGGTGGCCCAGTCTCTGCACGTGAAGTGGCCTCCCTTTAACTTAGAATGTTCCTCTTCCCTACTCCTGGATGGTGGTTTGTGTTATCTTATGGGATACCCCAAGGTGTGATCATCAGAGCCACGCATGGGGCTTCAGGGACCGGAAAAGGCCATTCTTCTTGGTGGTTCACTGCTCAGCGGTTGTCTGTGGCTGCACCACAGGAACTGGCCTACACCCTGCTGACCTTCTTGGGGGAGGTCTGTGGTCTCAGTACTCAATCTCTGCCCCTCATGCTTGCAGCCCTGCCCCCCAACCTTGCAGTTATCCTTTGAAACCCTGAAACTGGTTTCAAGGTCAGGGAGCAGATGTTCTCAGGAGGTAGGTATTTGGTGGAGAGCTCTCTGGATTCAAGGATACCTGGTTGTTTTTCTTGTTCTTTTCTTTTGGAAGAAAAGCTTTGTTTGGGTTTTCTTTTGCTGTGTTCTTAGTGCTTAGATTGTCCAGCTAAAGCCAAACAAAAGAGCCAAGGCAGAAGTTTGCTCTGGGGCAGAGGAAGGGATGTTCTCTGGACTAGTTGTTTATTCTTTTTAACCCTTTAACGGGGAGTCACATTCTCTCTCCTACCAATCAAATGGGAAATGGCCAGAAAAACAATGGCACTGAGTAGGATGTACCTCAACCCCTCAGGATGGAAGAGGTCTGGTGCAGTTTTTACACCATGGAGCACAGAGAACCAACTGCAAAGTCAGACTAGACAGCTGTGGGTGCCTAGACCCAGGTCATTGGGTCACTAACTTAGGAAGTTAGAGGAACATCTTGCCAAAGAAGGTCTGAGAAATCCAGGTAAATGGGACTCTCCTCCCAGCAAGCATCATTAGATATTTGAATTGTTTTCTCATTGCCCAGATCCTCATGCTTTTCTTTTCTCTTGTCTTTTGTTTTCTTCCCCCTTTCTCTCTCTTGTTTTTCTCTCCTTCCTTCCTTCCTTCCTTCCTTCCTTCCTTCCTTCCTTCCTTCCTTCCTTCCTTCCTTCCTTCCTTCCTTCCTTCCTTCCTTCCTTCCTTCCTTCCTTCCTTCCTTCCTTCCCTCCCTCCCTCCCTCCCCCTCCCTCCCTCCCTCCCTCCCTCCCTCCCATCCATCAGCGCTCAGGGCTTACTCATTGACTCTGCACTCACAGATCTCTCCTAGCAGTGCTCAGGGAGAACCAGGGTCAAGTGCGTGCAAGGCAACCCTCCTCTCTTCTGCTGGACAATCACTCTGCTCCACTTCATGCATTTCTGCTTGGTTTCAGTTCCTTGAACTGCTGTTTGGATAGATGGGCTCCACAAATCAGTACCATCTTAAACTACAGGGGCCTCTGCGAGGGGGCCTCGAGTTGTCTCCTCCCACCACCTTCCTCCTGATGTTACGAGCCCAGTGTTAACATCCAGACACTTTTTCTTCTTTTCCTCTCTCTTTTCTTCCTCTCTCCTACCTCCTCTTTCTCCCTCTTATCTAATAGCTAACTCCTGCCTGATTTCAGGCCTTTGACAGAATGATTTTCTGAGGCCCATAGAGGTGGGATCTGAAGTTTCACGTATTTTTTGGGTCAAGGAAGGAAGTTCCCATAGATTTCTTTCTCAGAGGACTGAGCATGTATTTTCAGCCTTGGTGTGGAAGATGTCAGAGGAGTTAGTTAGTGAGGAATATCCCACCCCTTCCCTCAGCACTCCTCCCCCCATCGTGTCCTTGTATTATTTGGGGGGGTCTTTAGATAATAAGAATCTCTGGCATAAATCAGTGTCTTTAAGAATCATTGATTCACTAATTGCTCATAATGGAATCCTGGCTTCCCCCTCCTGCTGAGAGCACTTTTGTTTCCTCTGGTCTGCAAGGAATTGCCGGGTCTTCTGGAGTATGTAAGAGGTCTCCCCAGTGAAAGTGTGTTGTGTGGGGGTAAACGGGGCTCCTGTGTCCAGGTGCCCTCAGCCAGGGTCCCCCACCCTGCTGAGCTGAGAGCCTTTTCTGAGACCAGCTTCCCACACTCCCTACCCCAGGGGGCCCCCCTCTTTGTTCCCTTCCTAAGGCAAAATGACCTCCCTGCAAACCTGCCCTTTTCTCTTTTCCTGAATGAACAGCCTTTATCAGGGAAGGGTTGTTCCTGTGTGCAGCAGCAGTAGCGCCAGTTACTCGTGTTCATGCCTGAATAGGGCCAGGCTTGGGTTTCATATGGGGCCCCAGGGTTGGGTAGGAGGCCTAGACAACAGAGCAGACCCAGGGACAAAGGGAGGCCAGGGAAGGGCAGGCCTGGGGAGACTCTGCAAAAGCCTCAAATGATGCTTCTCCTGGCCTTGGCAATTAGAAAAAACAACATCAAACCCTGTGTGGTGTCTGGAGCCCTCTGCATCTGCAATCAGTGATCTCTGAGAGCCCATGTCTGTCTTGTCTCGGTGCTAAGGCCTTTTCTGAAGGCCTCTCAAGGAGCCTGAGAATGCTGTCCCCAACCTCAGCATGGCGGGAGGTCAAAGTGGTCCAGTGGGGGAGAAGCTCCAAATTGCCACCCTCAGAGAATGTATGGTCCCAAGAGGCCACTTCGTGTCTCAGAGGCTGGGGAGTTTGGCAGGCTCACCGAACCTAATTTTGGGGTTCATATGTATGGTTTGTTGGCTTCCATCTGTCCCCATATCCTCAGCCAACCTTGAAGGAAGTGTTGCAGTGAGATAGGACAGAACCCATATGGAGATCTGTCTATCCAGTCTGGCTCCAACCCCATGAACTTAAGTGGTGGTTCTCCTGGGACTCTGTTGGCCTCTTCCTCTTACCTCCCTCCCTGTCTCATCTTCCTCTCTCCCTTTTTCCCTCCCTCCCTCTATTTCTCCCTTCCTTCCTCCCTCCTTCCCTCTCCCCCCACCCAGGTGAATGCTGGTCCTGAGGATGCCATGCTGCTGTTGTGTTGAAAACACTGATCACCCTGGTGGTACTTGGGACCATCTAGGACTTTCTAGAGGTGTTGGGTGTGTGTGTGTGTGTGTGTGTGTGTGTGGTATTGATGATTGAGATGCTTGTGAGGCATGCACACTGCCCACTACTGGCTCCCAACCCTGAACTACATGTTGGTTCCTATGTTGTGGGTTTATGTCAGAATTTGCTGTACTGCTTGACTTTGGGGCACCATGTGGAGATGGGAACTGGATTAGGAGTCTCAGTGCTGCTTGGCCTTTCTGCTCCTCTCTGGAAATTGGCAGATCTTTCCCCTGTCTGGGGGAAATCTTGATGAGTACTGGTGACTCTCCCATTCCTTGAGGCAGGCCATCTAATGGTATCTCTGTGCAAGTCTGTCATTAGGGAGCAGGATAGGATGTTGGTTTTGGGGGGCTATGGTGCTCCCTACAGCTACGTGGCAAGTTTAGAGCAGCCTTTGCAGTGCAGTGTGCAGGTATAGGAATGTTCTGGACATCTTCCCTGGGATGCCCAGCTGAGACATGCCTTCAGGTTGCCCCTACAGGAGAGGAGGCATCACTTTGCCCCTCTGTCACTCTGTGTTGGGTGTCTGGGAGGTAACAGTGTCCAGATCATGCTCGGGGGAGGACTCTCGGCTGTGTGGTCCAGAACCTCCTAGATGACACCTGTGACTTGGGGTGGAATATGGGCCTGCTGGCTGTGGGGACACGAAGTCTGTCTTCCAGAGGGCCTGACACAAAGCCAAGTACCAAAGAGGAGGAGGTGCTTTGGGGTGGAACCAGCTGTGGTTTCTGGGACCTTTATGCTACTGTTGACACTGGGGACCCAGGCAGGTATGTCGGGCCATTCTGCCTCCCTTTGCTGCAGTCTTCTTTGTTGTCCTGGATCTGGTTTGGAGCTGTGTGGCTCTAGTTCTCACAGACCTACAGGGTGGGAGGCATGAGGGAAGGAGCATGTGAAAGTTTGAGTTTCGGGTCAGGGCTCTAACCCCAGCTTTTCCCACCCTGACGCTGTGCTCATTGAAGCTGGAGAGTTCTTTGTTGCTGGGGTGGGTGGGACCAGGAGGGGTGTCCTGCACAGTGCTAGCCAGTGGGTGCCCTATGGAAGCATCCCTGACAGGGCATGATGTTTGGGGTAAGTGGGGTGCGTGGGGAGGGCCTCATGTTCAAGCTCTGCCGTAATTGGAGACCCTGGCGAGGTTCAGGTGCAGAGAGGGCCCAAGTTGACAGAGCTGGTTTAGGTTTGGAGTTGTTGTTGTTGTTGGTGTTTATTTGCTTTTGGCCACTCCAGGCAGTGCTCTGGGAACCATATGGGTTGCCAGGGATTGAACCTGGGTCTGCTCTACCTAAGGCAAGCTCCTCACTTGCTGTACTATTGTTCTGCCCCCTTGCTTTAGGCTATGACATGTGACCAGCAGTAAGGGACCTTTGCCCTCTAATCCACTGGGACTTGGTTAGGGGCTGATTCAAATTAGGGGCACTTTCAAGCTCCCTCCCCACTTTGGGCCCTCAGGACTTTGGTTCTAAGTTTGATTTTTCATCTCATGTCTGTGTACACAAACTTGGCCCTTGGCAGACTAGGCTATCCTGTGGGCTCAGAATGAGCTTCTACTTTAAGAAGTGATTTTATTGTTGAAAAAGAACAAGTTCTTCCTGCCAGGGCTCTACTGTCCTTGCTCCCCTTTTTATCCTTTGGAGGAATCTGCTGGGAAGGTCAGCTGGCCAAGGAGGTTCCCTGGCTCCGCTTGGAGGCAGACTGTGGCTAGGAGTCTTCTGTTGTCTCTGTGCTTGTAAAAATAGTCTTTCACAAGCCCTCAGAGAGCCGTCTCTGCTTCCCGGTGAGGAGGAAAAGGAGGGTGGGGCAGTACTCTTGTGTGTGTTTGTGTGTGTGCAGGGTTAGTTCTGTTTCTGTTCTACACTCCTGGCCAGCACAGTGAGGGAGGGAGGTGAGGTGGAACCTGCCTGTTGCTGCAGGATCTTGAGGCTGGGGGACCTGTTGCCTCTGTTACGTGGTCTGCCTTATGCTCAGACCAATGACAGGCTTCTGTTCTGCTTGTCCCGATAAAGCAGGTCATGCTGAAATCAGGGAAGGCAATGGTTCTCTGTCCCTGTGACCAGGGAACATGTGGGAGACCTTGTGGACCTGCTGTGGGTGATTGTGAAAACACTGAGGGCAGAGCTTGAGCCTGGCTGGGAGTAGGGACATCAGGAACACTTTAATGGGCCAGGGGCCGTTTTTTTTTCTGCAGGGGTGGTCAGCCTGTGCACCCATGGATTTGTGGCTGGAGGTTCTCACATGACCCATCGACATGCAGACACTTGAGTCTCAGACTTGGGGTTCTGGTACCTGCATTTAACACCCTAGGATGTACTTTCATGGCAAGATCTGTTAGAGGCTCAAGAAAGAAATCCCTCTCCTCCCCACCCCACCCTGTCCATCTCCACCCCATCCAGGACATTGATAGCTCCTTTCTCTGCCTCAGCGTGTCTGGAAACAGTTTCTTGGATCACCTACTTTGGGCCCTGCTGGGTTGGCATGATTGGTGTGGACAGACAAGGGTGTGGATGGTGAGGGTGTGGGTCTCTGCTGCTGGCCCAGGTCCCACCCAAGCACCCATAACAGCCAGCACAGCACCCCAGTCCCCTGCTATGCTAGCTCCTCCCTTGCATCTCTTTTTTTCCCAGTGAGCGTAGCATGCCCAATCTTTAGGCCGTGCCATTTTCATGGATAACTGGTCTGTGTTGAGTGCATGTGTGTGTGTGAAGGGAAACATCAAAATGTTTGGGGAGTGTTTTAGGAAAATAGCAAGAAGCAGATTGCCAAGATGTGTTTGTATGTTTCTTTTCCCCTTCCCTATTTTTTTTTTTTTTTGGCGGGTCCATGTGTGATCCGCATCCTGGAGCATTCTGAGATGCAGCTTTGGGTTTTCTTTCCCCGCCTGTTCTTCCTCATCGCCCGAGAGGAGACAATTCAACACCAATAATACCGAGCAATAAATAACCCCGAGAAGATGAATAGCCTTGTGTGGCGGTAAATTAAAGTTGATTTATTGCACATAATATATACAGGTGCTCCTAATGTAATTAAGCAGCGAGGCTTTTAATGCTGCAGAATCCGAAAGAAGACCCAAGAAAATTGGGTCTTAATAAGGCTTATTGAAATCACAGCTAAACATGCTGCTTAGTACCACTAGAGCATGTGGAGCGATGGTGTCAGGGTGCAGCTTTTCTGTGCGTGGGGGGCTGACATTGGTTGGCCCGATGTTATTACACCCCATTTTTTGAGTTGTTTTCTGGCACCAGGGTGGGGCAAGGCTGTCCAAATGTCTCTTTTCACTCTGGTGAGTGCCCGCTCCCAAGCTCTACCTCATCAGTCCCAGGCAGAGGAGGACCCATTTCTTGGGGGTAGAGCCACTGTCTGGGGGATCACTCCATTCTTCTTCCACCATGTTTGAGTGCTCTGCTGGATTGGGACAGGTTGATGGAGACAAGCATACAAAGTGAGGGGGTTTGAGCTTGGACTTCGCTTGTGGGAGTTCTAGGTTCCATCCCTAGCATCAGAAAGGAACATATTACTAGGTGTGGATGTGGAACCCAAATCATGAGAATGTAAAAAGCCCACAAAATGAACAACAGCACTCTACGCGAACACACACACACACACACACACACACACACACACACACACACACACACACACACTCGGAAAAATGCATTGAGAGTGCACAGGGGCCATTGAGCATATAGGTGAAGCAATTGGAAGGGATCCTGGATGGATGGCAGCTAAAGTAGCATGATTTGAGTTATTTGGAATTGAGACTAGACAGATGATTTGAAGGCAAAAGGTGGACAGATGTTGCCTGAAGGTCTTTTGGAGTCTTGGAGGCTCATAAGCAAGAATAGTACTCACACTTTCCTTCAGAATGTAAAAGAAAAAAATTCAGTCACACACACACCCCTGATCCCCCAGCTGGTAGTGCTCTGGACCTATTCCTGGCTCTGTGCTCAAGAGTGACCCCTTGGGGCTATAGCACAGCGGGTAGGGTATTTTTGCCTTGCACACGGTTGACCCAGGTTCAATCCTCAGCAACCTATATGTTGCCTCAAGTGCTGCCCCAGGAGTGATTCCGAAGTGCAGAGCCATAGTAACTCCTGAACATCACGGGTGTGCTACCAAACCAAAACAAAACAGGAGTGACTTCTGGCAATGCCTGGATAGTGCTGGGGTTTAGAATCGAGATTGGCCATGTGCAGGGCAAGTGCCTTACCCCCTGTGATGTGTTGTTGACCCTAGGAAGAAAATTTTTGGCAACATTGTGGATTTGGCTAGTTGGTGAGGGAGCAGCTCACTGAGAGGACAGGGCCTGGCAGGAGTGTGAAAGGTGGAGGAGGAGGCTTTTGACTTTTGAGGCAGGGGTTAGGGAACTTGAAGTGATGCTAAGGTGACTGGTGTGATACCTAGTGCTTGTTAGACGTGGATGCTAGGACCACATACCTGGGTTTCTTTTCCCTTTTGGTTCCTGGGGTTTCAGGCTGTATCTGGCACCCAGGATAGTGTCTTCTGCAGGGATGGCTATGGGTAGATTCCTTGGGAACAGGTGGGTTATTTGTAGTGTCAGCTGGTCTGGGAACAGGATGGATGGACATTCTGATGGTCAGTCCTGATCGCTGTTCTGTGTCACTTGCTTCTGGAACAGAGGGACCTCTACCTGGCTTGGGGACACCTGCTCTCTGAGGCTCTGTTGCTCCTGTTTGACTTTTGAACTTTGTTGTTGCACTTTTACAAAGGACTACATTGACTGCTGTTGTTTTCTATTTCCTTGACTGAAGCAAAAAGGTAGGGATTTTCCACTCTGACATTGTGTTCAACTTCTTTGGTTGAAGTACTTGACTTAGGAAAGGGCTCACAGGAATGTCATGCTTTTGGATAGTGGGCAACACTGGCATGAAATAACTGATTTCTTTTCTTTTTGGTTTTTGAGCCACACCCAGTGATGCTCAGGGGCTACTCCTGGCTATGTGCTCAGAAATTACTCCTGGCTTGGGACATCGGGGTCCATCTGGTACCACTGTGCTATCGCTCTGATCCCGAAATAACTATTTCTGGAATGAGTTTAGGAGAAAGAATTATTCCCACTACCAGAGGCTCCAGAATAAGATCCTTTTATATCATGCACTGCGCTGTGGAGTGAGAAAGTTGCATTTACTTCTCTTTGGGGAGGGTCTCTAGTGTAAAACTCAAGGTGTGGTAACAATAGGCTCCTTGGGGCAATGAAGACTGATGAGAGACTGTGGATTCTCTGGGAAAATCAGAAGGGGGTGTCTGCTGCAGATCCTGGGGCCTTAGGGGAGGCTAGGGCTGGATACTCTGGGTCTACTGCTAGAAACCCCTTCCTGGGACATACCCTGCTTCTAGACTGGTGAATCCCTGGGAGTTTTGAGCCCAGCACACCCAGTGTAGACACAGGCAGCTCTTAGTCCTGGCTGCTGTGAGCTCTGGGCAGGGGTAGTCAACAACAGCCGTCTGCTTCTCCACCTCCTCCTCTGACTGGGGCAGCGCTGGGCTCTACCTTGCCATTGCTTGATGATGTGCAGAATTAGAAAAGGCTCAAGTATCTGATCATCATTTTCCCCTGGCTGTGAGGCCCATCCACGGAATGGATAATCAGTGCTTCTCTTACAGTCACTCTCAGCGGCTGTGCTGGCTGGCAGGTGGACGTGGTGGCTGGCCAGGACTGTGTGCTCAAGGAGTGCTCCCTCACTGCTCTCAGACGTGCTTATTAGTTTCTGTGGTTCTGCTTCTCCTGGGGACTGTGGGTTGAGGGTGAGCAGAGGGCCCTGTTGCTGACCCGAATGAATCTTCCGTCGGAATCCCAGAGCACGGAGCATTTAGATTTGACCAACATAAACTAGAATACTCTTGTGACCTTTTTATTCCAGTGAGTGGGCAGAGATGAGGTGCCTCCCTGCACATAAATCCTGCCCGATTGTTTGCTCTGATATAAGCACTCCAGTTGGGCGCTGTTTGAGCATCTGCCTTTGAGTTTTAAGTACTGGCAGGTGCAGGGCCAGTATTTCTCCCAGGGCGACGGGCTGTGCTGGGGGTAGGGTGGGCGTGGAGGGGGACATAATTGAGCTTGTCATGGGGCTGTTTTATGGTTGGTGACATTTCTAGCCTGGCAGCACTGAGACCAATTCCAGGGAACTTGTCACTCTGGTAGGGACAGTGCTGAAGTGATGGGAAAAGAAATCTCCTGGCAATGCCAGCTGTAGGGTCAAGGGTCGCTCTCCTCCTGCCCTGTTCTTGCACCTCCTTAAGACCAGAGCCTGCTCTTTGAACACCCCCACCCCAGCCATACCCACTCGAAAACCACAAGTCAGTTGGATCCCTTTTTGGGGCTCTCCCAGGATGGGACAACTAAGGCCACAAGGAAACATTTGTTAGCTCAGTCCTCATTCATTATGCATCAGCCAGAGGCCGTTAGCATTTTGTCATGTGCTTTCTGGGGGTGGTTGAGTTGTGTTCACTCATTGAACAAACATTTGTTGATCCCCTGCTCTGGTCTGGGTGCAAAGCGTGGCACTAGGGTGACCTAGAAGGGACTGGCTCTCTCCTTCTCCCCTGGGATGTGTACATATGTGGTAGGGGGATAGGGGAAGGGAAGGTACTAAGTCAGCAGGTGGAGGTGCTTAATCACAGGTGACTTTGGCCACTAAAGATGTCAGAGTGCAGTGGGGCAGAAGTTGGAGTTAGTGTGGGTGATCTGGAGAGGCTTCAAGAGGAAGTGACATATGGCTTGAACCCTGAAATGGGGTGAGGGGGAGCTTTATACTCCAGACAAATGTGATTCTGAGGGGGACCCCCCAAGATGTGTTTTCCTGCCACTCCCCTCCTACATCCTCTTGTCATTCGGGTGGACAGGGCTGGTGGTTCCACTGCCCTACATGCCCTCATTGCTCACTAGTGGACAGGAGAGGGTTGAGAAGGTGCTGGCCAGCAGGCTGGGTTCCCCTCTGGTCTAAACAGGGCAGACTTCAAAGGCCGGAGCATATCAGAGATCAGTGAGCTCACACCCACCCAGCAGTTTACACAAATAATGGCCCAGTTTCTGGCTCTGCAACAAAAACTTGGTTTGCTTTTGGGGAGATTGATTTGTTTTTCTTCCACAAGTGGGGTAGCTTGAGAAGCGACTCTCAGAGAAAGGGGGCCAAGTTGGTGTTCCGCTGGCGGGGTGAGGGGGTGCACTTTGGTGCCTGCCTTTCTCTTCAAACTCTGTTTTCCTTTGTTCTTGCCAGTGTTTTATTAGTGATATGAATCACCAAGGGGCTTGAAGGGAGAGAGGAAAGGGTTTCTGTATAAACAGCTGTCTTGCTGATTCAATCTACAAAGTGGATTTTATAGCTAAAGTATTTGTTCTTGCTTTAAAATGCCAAAAGAGCACCGTCATTTCCTCGGCTAAAAGAAGGGTCTTTGAGAATATCAGGGCCAGCTCTCCTCCCATCACAAACCTTTATAATGAGGAAGAGGAGAACGGAATTTTAAAGAACTTTCTTTGAATCCTTTCTAAGCCTTCGCTGAGGACTAACATTTTCTTTGCCGAGTTGGAGGTTTCCAGTCTGTGTAGCTCTCTTTGCTTGACCTCCTATTCTAGTTTTAAAAAATGGAAATAATCCTCTGTGGTCATCACAGCTGACTACCTGCTTAATGTTGGGGTGTACGGATTTCATTTCCTCCTAAATGCAAGATTTCATTGTTGCATGATCCGAGGTAGCTGGTTGCCCTGAGATTATTAATAAATTGAGACGGTTAATGGGGTGTGACTCAGAACATATATTTAAAAACAAGTTGGAATAAGAAAGTAGGTCTTCTCCAAAATTAATTTTTTTGTTTCCTCTCTTGAGCTTTTGTGTTTGAAGTGAGCTTGCTTGGTAATCTTTCTAGAGGCCCAATTGCAATTAACATAATTTACTTTTAAATACCAATTCGTTGCTGTGGAGAAGAGACCTGGGCTATGGCTGCTTGTGGTGGGTTAAGAGCTTTGGTCATTGTCAGGCTTTTTAATCTCACTGTCGATCAAATTCTGCTCCCCTTGGAGGCTGGGACAGATCATGTCAAAGATTACTTCCTTTGATGGTGAGAGAAGGACCAAGTCTTTGCCCTGAGTGTCCGCCCATCTCAACAAGAGAGAATAAGTAATCACACAATGTTTGCTTGTTTAAATGCAAGAAGTATTAAGTGCAATGTGCTAGCCTAGATTGAATCCTGGAGCAGAGAAAGGATATCCATATAAAGATTGGTGAAGTCTCCCTCCCCCAATAAAAAAAATAACATCTGCTCTGTGTGGCTGATAATATTGAACCAGTGTCAGTATCTTTGTTTGATAACTGTATTGTGGTTTTAGAAGATTTTAACATTCGCTGAAGCTGGATGAAGGTCACAGGGAAAGTCTCAGAACTATCTCTGCATTTCATGTCTTTCTAAGATTATTTCAAAATAAAACTTAAAAAATAAAGCATATTTGGGAGATGTTGCTTCAACTCAATGTGAATTCAGAATGGTCTCCCTAGAGCAGGTGGAGGGTAAGTGATCTTGAATGCAATTGAGGGGGCCTGAATTCATCCTCCAGGATGAAGGATGAATCAACTCCTTATTTCTTCTTTAGAGAGAGAAATGGGGACACCAGGCACTCCAGGAAAGCCTTACTCTTAACTAGCCTCCATTTTAATGCCCCCACCATCAAGCATTATAGCAGGCCCTTCCTGTCTCACCGACTTCTGGAAGGCCTGGCCAGCCCGTGTCTCTCTGATGGCCATTCACACCTGCTGCTCGAGATTAACTGGCACTCGTGGCAGCCTTTCCACCAGGAAGGCGCCTGGGATTGGATCACTCTTGGCATTTCTTTTTCTCTCATCCCTCCTTTGTTCACATCTACTCCAGCAGCCAAATTTGAAGGTTCCTGGGAGCTGGTATTTGTCTTGTTTTCTTTCTTTATAGTTTATTAAAAATACTTTATTTTGGAGGGGTAGGCGTTTTAGCCTACTCAACTATGCATAGTCATCAATCCTTTTGGGACTTGGCGGACCATATGAAGTGTTGGGATCCATCCTGAGTCAGATGTGTGTGCATCTCTCTGGTCCCTGTAGGAAGCTCTTTTCCTGTTATTAAGATCCTATTGCATGGCTCTGCAGATAGGGACTCTGCCTGCCTGCCTGTGTCTGTCATTCTTCCTTATTGACCAGTACATTTTTGACATTTTTGTTTGTTGGGTGCATTGTCAACATACAGTAGATATTTATCAGCACTCTTGCTGTGATTTGGGGGTGAGTGTGTGTACGGATGGGGAAAAGGTATAGGACAACTTTTCTCCCCAGCTTTGTTGTGCTGGGAGGGAATCTCCATTTTCTCCCTAAGACCTGAGATCTTCATCCTCAACAGGCAGATAAGATGTTGAGGAACTAACATTGTAATGTGGTGGGAGTGGGCAGAAGGGAGCAGGAATCAGATTGTCATGGTGAACAAAAGGACACAACTCAGGGATTGATCCCTGGGGGATGAAGATGAAGTGAGGTGTTAAGGAGTTTCAGAGATGATGTGAAGAGTGGTGATGGGGAAAAGGGGAACAGTTCAAACAGAGCCCAGACAACACTTGGCCACCAGTAACTTTGAGCTTTATGGAGAAAAGGGAAATAAGACAGAGTGAAAAACTGTCCTGTGCGTCGAAGGAAGCCAAGAGCTCCTGGGACAGAATCAGTGTCTGGTATGGGAAGAAAGGGTCAGTCTCAGAACCCAAGAGCAAATCACTATGAGATGCCCAGAATGGGAAACCTTTATGGTTGTTGTTGTTCTTTCTGGGCTACACCTAGCGATGCTCAGGGCTTACTCCCTGTTCTGTGCTCAGGGGTCACTCCTGGTAGAGCTTAGGGGACCATATGGGATGCCGAGGATTGAACCTACCATATTTGCCGGCATATAAGACGACCCCCTAATTTTGCAGTTAAAACATAGGTTTAGGCCTATAATCGCTGTATCAGACAGAACGTTCCTGTGCTGCAACTGTATGTACCACAGTGAGCCAATCACAACAAGCAAAGGTTCAAAGGTTATACTGTAATAGACTTCCTCTCTGACTCTGGTCAATCTGAGCAGGCTTTTTACAGTGTAGATTCAGGTCCAGAACATTGTCTAGGGGCTGGGCGGTGGCGCTGGAGGTAAGGGGCCTGCCTTGCCTGCGCTATCCTAGGACGGACCGAGGTTCGATCCCCCGGCGTCCCATATGGTCCCCCAAGAAGCCAGGAGCAACTTCTGAGCGCATAGCCAGGAGTAACCCCTGAGCGTCACAGGGTGTGGCCCAAAAACCAAAAAAAAAAAAAAAAAAAAAAAAGAACATTGTCTAATTTGCATGCATAAAAAGCCTGCTTGGATTGGCTGAGTTAGAGAGGCGGTTCGAGCAGCCTTGCAGTGATTGGTGCAGGATCGAGTTGGAAAATTCATTTTGTGGCAATATTCAGACAATTTTTGTTTAGCGGCATATTGAAACATTTTTCGGGATATACTCAGCGTATAAGATGACCTCAGATTTTCGGTTGACTTTTTTTTGTTTCAAAAGTCGTCTTATATGCCGGAAAATACAGTAAGTCTACCATGTGCAAGTCAAGTACCTTACCTTCTATCTCTGGAAGAACATTCCCAGAGCTTCTTCTTACTCTCCCTTTGAACCCAGGGGCATGTTCTGCAGATATGGAGCCTTTTCGATTAGTGGAGCTCATTTTGCATTACGAGTAAGTTCATTTCTCTTTTGGTTCTGTATCCCCTTGACAGAATTCCAATGAGCAGGGTTGGAAGTAGGTACCGCTTGCCCCACAAACGTAAATTCTTCTAGAGAGAATGATAGGTCTCAGGGGTATGGGTGGAGGGTAGGGAAAGAAGAGCTTGCTATTGAGTGGGTTTTCTTGTCCCTGCAGTTGGAATGTCTTAAGTACATACAGCCATGTGCCATGCTTGTGTCCAGGATGCAGTGAAGCTGTAGGCACATACTTCTCAGTTGGCTTCCGGGCAGTTCTACCAGCACCTTCCCTCCCCCTATGTGTTTCTGTCAGATTTTCTTGTTGTTGTTGTTGTTGTTGTTGTTGTTTTGGGGGATTGGGCCATACCTGGTGATACTCAGGGGTTACTCCTGACTTTGTGCTCAGAAATTACTCCTGGCAGGCTTGTAGGACCATATAAGATGCCAGGGATAAAACCTGGGTTGGTCTTGGGTTGGTTGCCTGCAAAGCATACGCCCTACCTGCTGCCCGATTTTCTGTTCCTTCACCCACACATGGTAGGTTTGCTGCTTTTCAACACACTTTAAGAATTCCTCCCACCTACCTCCCACCTTCATTGATATCTGTGGCTCCCTTTCCTGCTGCCACAGGAGCTATAGTTCGTTTGTCTCCCATGACGTCTGCGCTCTCCAGAGGAGCACGCCACCATTGGGCCTTTGTCCTTTGGGTGTTTGTCTGTGGATTTCTTCTGCAAATGTCCTTGTCTGTACTCCTCGGTGTCTGGATGCACAAGTTCATCAGAATGTACCTATGGGGCATGGAGTCGCTCAGTCACTGGGCTCCATGTGGCCCAGCTCCGGCCACATGCATAGTCACACTCACCTTGACCTATGCTTGCTCCTAGGACTGGTCAGTGCATGTGGTGTTCATTTCTCTGTGATTTTTGGGTTGTGGGATCAGGCCTGTTACTGTGGAATGGGACCCCAGGCTCCAAGGAGGTCGAGTATGGCTCCCCCACTCCAATCCTAGTTTCGTGTGTAGAAATGGAGTCAGGCATCACTTGGCATTTGGATTGAGGATTGGGGAACACCAGTGAGCTTGCTGTACTTTTCCTGGGTCCAGTACACTGCTAGGTGGAGGACCCAGCCTGTGTCCTGTGCTGTTGACCCTTAATTTTCTGAACATGGAGGCAGCAGGCTGGGTGGTGGTGGGGGTGGGATCATGAGCTCCCTCCCTCTCATCAGAAGTGCACAGAGTCCTGGGTTGGCAGCAGGGGCTGGGGAGAAGAGTGACTTCAGGGTGACACCAAGGGCAATGGCAGGCAAAACTTCGGACTAATGTGGCTGATTCATGGGGTTTGGGGAGGGTGGAGGGAGAAAGAGGAAGAGTACCCTTTGTGGAGACAATAGGGTATGTGTGGGAAGCAGACCCCTAGGCGTGGACCAGAGGTTTATGCTGGAGGTGCACAGGGTGGTCCCCAAATCTGTAACTAGTGGTCCTGGTACTCTGTTGTAGAAAAGCTTCTGGGGGAGAATGTCCTACTTTATTCCATGTCCACTTTCGGGTGGAAACTGAACTATGATGCTTCAGAAAATGAGAGAGGATCATGCGCTTGAACACCTGGGGAGGAGAAACTGCCCCTGTGGGGAGAAAACATTCTGTTAGCAAAGAATGGGGAATTGCGCAGCTTGGCCACAGCAGAGCTGGGGCTTTGCACTACTGCAGGCAGGAGGCAGGCTCCTGGCACCCAGAGGGCCATCTGTCCTGTTGTATGGGCATGGTTATGGTGATTTCTAGAAGCAAGTGTATGGTTTTAGGCACACAATATGTAGAAACCCTAGGTTTCTGAATGGAGTCCAGAGGAACAGGGGCAAATAATATTATTTAAGGGGGCCAGAGCTATGTATAACAGCAGGTAAGATGCTTGCCTGGCACGTGGCTGACCTGAGTTCAGTCCTCCGCATCTCCTGTGGTCCCCTGAGCATTGCCAGGAAGTGATTCCTGCATGCAGAGCCAGTAGTAAGCCCTGAGCACCATTAGTGTGGCCCCAAAAACAAAACAAAAAAAAACTAGTTAAATCTGTTTAGTGTAGTGTAGTGGCAGTTCAGAATATTCTACGTTCTTTCTCCAGAAAAAGATTGCTTACACTGGCAGTCTGTTCCTGTGTGACCCCACTTTTTTTTTTTTAATAATTTATTTAAACACCTTGGTTACAAACATGATTGTGGTTGGGTTTCAGTCATGTAAATGACCCCACTTTGAATGCTACTCACTGTATTTACCTTTAAGCTCCTAGGAGGGTGGATCCTGTGAAGAAGACTTGTTTCCATCTCTTTATGTTTGGGATATGGTACTTCCAAATGTGGCCCAGTGGGGTCTAGATATCATTTTTGGTAATACTTAGCCAATGGAGCTGGGCAGAGGACCACCAGGACTACCCCAGGGCCATGCCTAGAGGGGGCCTTCAGTTATGGACCTGGAGGGTACATGGGCTGTATAGTGCCTAAGTTCAGACTGTAGAACTTGCAGCCCTAACTGCTGAGGCAACCCTGGGCCTCCTCATTCTTACCTTCAAGAAGCTTACAGGTTACTTGCAGGCCATGAGAGGTAAATGACTGGTGACTGGAGAGCTAGGGAGTTATACTTCTAGGCAGCCGTTCTCACCCAGGAGCATATGGGGAGACTGTCTGCAGAGAATGGGGCCTTGTGGATCACATTTGAGTGCCTGCACTGGATCAGCAGAGAGACAGAAAGAAAGGTCGTCAATTAGAGTAGAGCGTTATCCTGGGGGTTGTCGAGGTCTGTCATTTGGGCACTGAGTACTGCAGTTGGGCGTCTCTGGCATGTGATGAACCCTCATGCATCCCTTCTCACAAGGTGGTCCACACACAAGTCTAGCACACAGAGATGAAACCCCTGCTTCTGTCCATAGGTCCCAAGCTGACCTGCTGGGTGCCCAGCAACAAGGCCCTGCCTACAGGGAGCTCCTGAGCATGTGGGTAGGCTGGGGAGTGAGATGAAGAAGAGGATCAAGGAGCCTCTGGAATGACCTTCCTTGCCTTCAATTAAGTCTAGAATGTATGTATATATGGCAGGGGGACATTTGCATGAACCAGGGCTGCCTTCTCATGGCTCCGGATCTAAACTGGAGTCCCCAATGAAGCTACATGTCCCTGGGGCAGTGGGGCAAATGAGAATTGTTGTAGCAACAGCCAATGGTGTTCTCCTTCCATACAAACAGCTCTCAGGAAGAGTTAATAAATGAGTCTTCTGGGAAAAAAGTTTGTGCCAGAGCCAGACAGCGAAGCCTCTGGCAGCACAGGCCTAGGACTTGGTGTGGCCTGGCGGGGCCTCTGGCTGGCAAGGTGCTGGGAGGGGGAGTCTCTGGTTAAGCTGAACATCTTCCCCTCCTGACCAGGGGCAGGAGTGGCAAGGAGGGTGTGACTATAGGACACTCACAAGGAAGCCCGAGGGAGCCCCTAACAGTTGAGGCCTCTCTCTGGCTGCAAGCTGATGCTGGGTGGCCTGGAGGTGTGAAGCAGGGTGAAGGCTCCTGGAGGCTCCTGGCTCACTATGCCAAGCCTCCCCTTGCACTAGGTTTTGGTAAATAGGGGCATGCCACTCCCTATGGGAACATGAAGGGACCCTTGTGAACACACCTTTCCCTCCAGCACCCCGAGAAGAGCCGTTCAGAGCTCAGCCATTGAGGCAGCTGCTGGTAGAGGCTGGGTCCCTCCCTCCCCGTCAGCAGGTGCTGCTTAAAACGTCTGTGTTGAGAGTAGAAGTCACAGGCCTGTACGTGGAGGCAACCTGGCCTCTGTCTTCCTCAGAGTGATGCTGTGAGGTGGGGAGACGCCTCCCTGGCTTCTAAGGAGTCTGGATCAGCTCCCGCTGCGGCCTCTGCCTGCTGTGGAAGCTTCTGGGCTGTCTCTTGTGTTTTACTCTGCCTGTCCCTGACCCCCCACAGGCCTTCTGGGGCTCAGAGTTCACTGCTGCCTATAGAGAAGTAGCTTTTCTGCCTGCTAATGAGACAGTGACTCCCACTGAGATACTTGTTAAAAAGTTAGACTCGTCTGCAATCTCACCAGATGACCTCAAAGATGACTGAGTAGGAAATGGATTTGGGGATATCTCTGTTTCCTCCCTGGCTTCTCCGCTGCAGGTTCTGGGCTTTGGGGGTCAAGCCTAGGGCATGCCATGGTCTTAGCCTCAGAGGAGGGTGAAATGGGGGTGGCACCTCAGGAGCTACTGAAAAGCAGATGATTGAGGCAAGTGTTGATTTTGGTTCTCTAGCTAGAGATCCAGGGTACAGTTATAGGAGGACTTGGGCCTGGGTAAATTTCCATAGTTTTTGAGGAACAATGAGCTTCTGAATCTGCTTCTTTAGGCTTTGTGATATTTTTTAAATCCTTAGATTTCTTCTATGTTTCTTTTTATGCCCTCTGATGGTTAAATTCATATGTCTATATGGTTAGATGTGTTCAAACCCCAACCTAGGTAGTGCTGTGAAGAAATTGAGTAAATGTTGACACTAGAAACTTTTTACAACCTGCTATGCCAAAGAAGATTGCCATCTAGAATGTGGGTGAATCACATTTGATCAGTTGAGGGGGTTTTTAATGGCAAGGACTGAGAGTTCCAGTATAAGAAACAATTCTGCCTCAGCCCTGCAACAGAGAAACCTCCAGTGAGTTTCTATGCTCCTGACCTGCTGCTGCATATTCTGGACTAACCAGTTTCCTTAACTGTGAGCCAGTTCCTTGAAGTAAATCTCTCCCCTTTCTTTCATCCCTGAGATCACGGCCAGTCTTATGGTCTCTGCTTTCTGGATCAATCCACTCCCAGTCGTCGTCCCTGTTTGTCATTTCCCACTTATTGAACCATAAGCTGCCTGAGAGGAGGGAGGTTTCTGCTTGGCTCATTGCTGCATTCTGAGGTTCTCCTCTCAGAATACGGCTGTGCCTGTGAAGGATGAGAGACAGCTGTCATCACCACCAGGGAGTGGCCTGTGTGTGGTCAGTCAGACACGAGTTACAACTCGACACCACCCATTATTACCTGTTGTTGGATTTTTAAGTTCCACAATTAATAGAGGTGGTAGTAACCTCTGTCCCCACAATGATAGATTTTTGGTTGGTTTTCTGGGTGGACCATGTGGTGCTGCAGACTGAGCTTGCCCTCAGCCCATTTAACTTTCTCTCAATATCCCTTCACCCTGTGAGTGGTTGTGAAAGTTAGTGAGAGGCTCTGGCCACGGCCAAAGTAAGCAGACAGCTTCTACTGTTCTCATCACCAATTACCTTCCTAGGCTGACTCAAAGGTTCCATGAGAAACTAGATCATTCCTAACACACACTGGAGCTCACACTGCCAGTTCCCTGAAGAGTTCCAAACTCTTTACTCTGCACGTCTTGGTCCGGCCGACCTTGCATTTAAATTCCAGGATGCAGTCTTAGATCGCCCCCATTGGCGAAGAGGAAGGGAAAGCATTGAGCAGAGTTATGGGATTTTCCCAGAATCCAGCTTCTCGATCTGGGCCTGCTTCCTGGAGGCCCATGGTGGTGCCCATACCTGCCTGCTTTGCCCTTGGGCATGCCAACCACTTCAGGAGCTCTGTGGATCTTTTATTGGGGCCCTGATGGGTGTGTCTTTTCCTGATCACCAGCTTTCCTGGCTCTGGGTGGGCACACATACAGCTGTGGGTTTGTGTAGCAAATGGGAATGTGTGTCTTTTCTTCCAAAAGAACCTTTTGCATGTTGCTTCTTGGAAGGGAGAATGATGAGAATTTCAGGGAAGCATCATAAAGACAGACAAACCCACATACTGGTGCTCTTCTAGGTGGCCTTGAAGGCTGAAAGCCAAGTGTGGTGCCATCTCTTGGCAGCTAGTTAGCTTTGAACCTTTCTTTAATATGAAACAGGGTGTGGGTAGAACTTCCAGGAAGGAGGGACCATTGGACCAGGCTGCTGCCTGGTCAGAGGGACAGAGATGGGAATTCATCCAGGGAGCTTCCAAGGCCTTTTCATGTTCAGTCATGTCTCACTGTTCTCTTGTCCTCGATGTCCATCACAGACTTCTCTACCTAGGAGTTTCATCTCTAAAGGTGTCTCCTCCTAGCTGCATTTTCTTACTGCCTGTGAGGATATGAACATATGAACACGCTCTTGCATCTGTGGATCTAGTTCATCATTGTAGTTTTTTTTCCTCCATTTTTTTGAGGGGGGGCACATTAAGCAGTGCTCAAGGCTTATTCCTAACTCTTATGATTAAGGATCACTCCTGATGGGTTTTGGGGAACCACATAGCGTTCCTGGGATCCAACCCTTCGTTGGCTGCATACAAAGAAAGTGCTCTACCTGCTGTACTATTGCTCCAGTCCCCTAGTTCACTGTCGAAGGCTCCATCCAGTAGGAGGGCTTTCCATTTTGCAGGGTAAAGGCAACGGAAGCCTGGCTGGTGCAGGGTTGGCTCTTACCTGGCAGGTTCCCTGAGCTGAAGTCTGTCTGTATTTCCATCACGCGAGGCGAGCATGTCCTCAGCTATTAGACTGTGTGATCTCACAGACTGGGACTGACTTCTTAGGAATGTCAACCCAGGTTTTCTGTAGACGGGAGAAAAGCCTTTGAAAAGAAATGTTAATGCCCTTTATTAAGTTAAAATGCACTGCACAGACACTCTTTGAACAGAAGCAAGTCCAGAGATCATCTGTTCCAGGCTTAATCATCATAGGGAGTTTGAGCCTCACGTCTAGGGCTAAGGAACTTGTAAGCTATGCTCTGTTCCCTGCAAGCTGGAAGCTGCGCAGAGCGGAACCTGCCTACTCCTGGAGCCCTCCCCATCCTGGTGCCAGTTTATTCGGAGATGAATTTGGGTCTTCTGATGGCTTAGATTCCCTCCAGCCACTGGCCCATTTCCAAGGTGAGCTTGCCCAGTAAGTGGGCTCACCCCTCTCTTAGCCACTGTCAGGGAACCCACCATGTGTTGGAGGCCTTGAACCCCTATGACCTGCATCGTGGCGTGTGTCTGTTTGTGGCACTGCAGGAGACACATGTTTGCACATGTCACCCAGGCCTGAGTCAGCACCTTGATCGTCCATGAGGGGAATTCCTGCTCATTGTAGAGGGTCACATGTCCCTCCCTGGGGAAGGAACCCTGGGGAAAGGAAAGCTGGGCTAGGCATTGCTGTCCATCCGTGCGGCTCCAGTGGATGAGGGAAGTCTCCATGAAGAAGGTTCTTGGGTCACGATGAAGGGCCATTCGGGACCCCATCATGTAGAGCAGCCAGATTGTGTGATGTAGATAGGTTCATCTCTGTCTTCTTCATACCAGCCTCTCCTGGCTGAGCCTGGGATACAGTGGGGAGGTACAGGTGGGCTTAGTGATGATCTGACAGAGTGTTTGTGTGCCTGTTAAGAGCAGGCTGGCCAGAGGTTCATGGCAGAGTCTTGTCCCTCTACTTTCTAGAGAACATGAGTCCAGCTGCATCCTGGACACAGGCACCTAGGTGCCCCTAAGGAGTTGCAGCTCAGTGCTGGGGTCTGGCATGTGGCTGAAAGAGAGCACCAGTGAAAAGCTGAGCATGGAGCTCAGCAGGGAGCAGAAGCAAAAGAACATACCCCAAACCTGAGATTTGGTTGGGAGCTCTCACAGAAGGGCCGGGGCCCCTTCTTCCATAGCCTCTGTTTCCCCACCAGAGTGAAGCGGATGTGGGACAAGGTGGGACTGCCTGATAGATGACATATCACTGCATTCGGCATTCTTTGTAATCCCAGGCAAGTTCTTAGTCTTCTTTATCTTTTTTTTTTTTTTGTGTGTGTGTGATTTTTGGGTCACACCCGGCAATGCTCAGGGGTTACTCCTGGCTCCAGGCTCAGAAATTGCTCCTGGCAGGCACGGGGGACCATATGGGACACCAGGATTCAAACCGATGACCTCCTGCATGAAAGGCAAACACCTTCCTTCCATGCTATCTCTCCGGCCCCAGTCTTCTTTATCTTTAGTTGAAAATAAAATGTGATTTTGCAGGAATAATGATCTTCTTGTTTGTTTGTTTTCGGGTTATATTACTTAGTGCTCAGGGTTTATTCCTGGCTCTGTGCTCAGGGATCATTCCTAGCAGTGCTAGAAGGACTATAGAGAGTGCTGGAATCAAACCCGGAATATTGCAACATTTTGAACAGACTAGAGAGTCCTGCCTGTGGTATTCTTGTAAGAATTTGAGGTGTTTTGATGACCTGTCAAGTTCCTGTGTGTGGGGGGGAAGGGCATTCAGGTGTCCCTTGTCATTGATGCAGCTCTCACTGAGTTTGTCTGTAGCCCAAAGGCTGGTGCTAGGGAATTTAGGGTGCAGAGAAACTGCAGGAAAGCCTCCTGTGCCCCTGGGAGTAGCTTTGGTATGGACGTGGAGACTTTTTCTTACCCAGAGCAGAAGATCCTAAAGTTTGAAATTTCACTGGTGTAAAGAATAAGAGGGAAAACGAGGAAGCCATTGGTTGTCCAGTTCCAGGAGGCCAGGAAGGGGCACTGGGGAACTGTGAGCTGTTCAGAACTGATGGAACTGTGCTCTTGGTTTAGAAAGCAGAGTCCTCACCCTGGTAGAGTCTGGGACCTGCTCTCTGCAGAGATGAGCCTCCTCACTCACCTCCAGAAGACTGACCTGACCGCTGGCTTCAGTGCCAATGGAACTCAGGGTTACAGCTTTCCCCTCATCCAGATCACTCTTCCCAATGTTTATTTTATTTATTATTTTTTGGTTTTTGGGTCACACCCAGCAGCGCTCAGGGATTACTCCTGACTACACTCAGAAATCGCTCCTGGCAGGCTCGGGACCATATGGGATGTTGGGATTCAAACCATTCTCCTTCTGCTTGCAAGGCAAACGCCCTACCTCCATACTATCTCTGGGCTCCCCAATGTTTATTTTTTTAAATTACCAAGTGGAGGAAGCTGGGGTAGAGGGTTGGTTGGGGTGAGAAGAGGAGAGATAAGGGATGAACAGAGAGATATGTGTGAGTTTTAAGGTGCAGTATATCTGGGGGGGATGAGAGGAGAGAGCCAGCAAGCTATGTTTGCAGGAAGCAGGGAGGGGGCATTGGTGTGTAGAGAAGAGAGATTGTGAGTGAGGGAGCTGGGAGCACAGTGTTTGCTAGCTTCAGGGTGCACGAAGCCCTCCTGATTCCCGCCCACAGGCTGAAGGCTCCCTAGGGAAGTGCCTGCTGAGGGGGAGAGAGAGAAATCGCTGGGCTAGAGTTTCAAGGCTGGCCAGCCTCATAACCTTCAAAAGAGCAAAGCCTGCAGTCTTCAGCGTATAAATCGACCCCAGATAGAAAGTGACCCTTTCATATTTCAGGCTCCGCTTGAAGAGGAAAATAAAAAGTTGGACACAGCTGCCTGGTGGCCCAGGCAGAAGCCACTCTCACCAAGCCTGTTCTCTTCACCTTCATTTGGAAGGGTTTCAGTTTCTTTGTAGGAATCAGGCAGCCTTGTGTTGGCTCTCACTGCAATGGTGGGTGCCTCTCCTCTGACCTCTGACCTCCCTAGACTTTGAGCTCCTGAAGGGTCTTCCTTCACCCTCTTCTCAGGTCCCCTCTCAGCATAAAACACACTTGCTCCCAGGGCAGCGGGAGGCAGCAGGCCAGCCCTAACTACTTGAACTGCCTTTGGACAAAAGAATTACTTTCCCTCTCTGATTTTGAATGGAGGACTTTTTGTGTATTTTCTACAAATGTGATAAGTGCTAGTCTGAAAGAAGCAGCTGGCCTGTATGGTGGGGACAGTGTTAGTAGCACCTGGTGGTTTGCATTTCCGTATGGATTCACACATACACACACATGGTGCTTTGCATGTCAGTATAGACATACACAATACAAACTCAGCTCTATACACACACACACACACACACACAATTCAAGCTGGCACTATTGGTTTCCATTTCATTATGTACACACACACACACACACACACACACACACACTCTTTCTCAAACCCATCTCTATACAACACTCAAATTTTTTTTTTTTGCATTTGTTTTTGGTCATTATCCAGTAGTGCTCAGATCTGCTCTCAGCTCTCTGTGTTCAGGGATGCAAGGGCGGGCAGGCGGTGGAGGGTCCTGGCATAGGCCAGCAGGGAACATGTGGGGAAGTGACGGCTGGCAAGGTGGGGCCTGGTTTTCTTTTGTTTGACCCAGTTGGCACCTCTGTGCTTCTCACTATATGTTTGTTCTATAGTGAGCTGGGATGGGCCTCCACCATCCCAGAGTTCACGAATAGCTGGGAGCCAGCATAGCTGGGAGCCAGCCGAGCAGGTAATTGCAGCCAAGGTTACCCTGGGGGCACAGAGAGTGGCCAAGGGGTCGGGCCTCTTAGTGCTGCTCTGGTTGGGGCAGCCCCATCAAGGAACCCTGCCTGGGCTGGTTTTCCAGAGGAACTCATGCTGTACTTTCACTCTTCTGCAGGCCAGAAGTTTTGAGTTCAGTTCTGAGAAGGGTTGTTTCCTTCTTAATTGTAAGGAAAAATCTGTGCCAGGGTTCTCCTTGCATGGCAGGTGATGGTCTTCCCTCTGAGTCTTTATATTCTCTTTTTGCGTGAATGTGTGTTCTTGTACTATGCCCACATTTTCCCTCTTGTAAGAACATTTTATTGGATTAGGGCCTACAGCAGTGAGGGTCCCACTTTTATGGAATTTCCTCTTTTATAATATAAAATATTCCTGTTTTATAATATGGGGTGGGATTAGGAATTCAGTCTCTGGAAATTTTCTTTTTGAGGGAGTTGTGTTGTAGTTTGGCCTAAAAAAGATGGTAGGAGTTTCCTGGATAGATGGAACCATTACGAGAAGAACTTGCTCATTTGGGGTGTGAGTTAGCCAGTGACAAGAGATGGAAAAGGGAGGTAGAACCGTGGATATCTTGAGGCCAAACCAAAGAAGTTGATTTTGTGATTGAAGAGTGGTCTTAGAATCAGCCACTTGCTGTACCCTAGACCTATCTCTGTTGGCATCTTGAGATCCCGAAGGGTCTCGGGTGTCTGCTCAGGTGAAAGTGGGACTTCTCTAAGCAGGCAAAGTTATCTCCTGCTGCTTCTTCCTCAAGGGCAGGAGCCTGTGGACTTGGGAAATTGAGCAACTGACTGACAAGGTCTGTCTGGTGCAGGTCCCAAGAGCTCAGATCACTGCGCAGACTCAGCTCATTGTGCCTGCTGCAGAGGAGTGTGGCCTAGTCACGCCAAGGATCCTGAGTAACCCAAGGGGGCGCATTTGAGTCCCTTTGACATTCCCAAGTGCTCCATCCCTTTCTCCCCCTCATCTCCCTGCCATACTTCTCTGCCATTTCTGGGAGTTGCAGGTCAGCTGAGGATAAGCCCATGCTGGGGCAGGTTCTCCCCACCAGGTGTTCTGGAACTCCGCCTCCTTATTTCCTATCATTCCAGAGGTAAGGCTGGGCCTGCTCCTCGGAAAGGATGGCAGAGCTGTTGCCTGCACCAGCTAAGCTCTCTAAAGCCCACTGGTGATAAAGGTGATGGAGAGAAAACAAACATCAGTGCAAAAAAGCAAACAAACCCAAACACCCAAACAGTGTTTATCCCAGTTTAGCAGCGAGACTTGGATTAGGCGGGTCACATGGCCCACACAACTTTCTTTCAATCCTTAGGAGACTTCTCCCATGGAAATCTTTTTCGGCAGCTTTGCAATTTTGATTTTCAGTTAATTAGATTTGTGCTGTTTGGGAGACTTGGTTAATGCATTTCACCCCACAGAGCTAATTTGCCTCTGTCTAAATTAGGTCTTTGCTATGGCGGAGGGTGTACGCAGGATATATGAATACAGACGCTCACTGGGGCACCAAGAGGCCTGGAGACGGTAAACAGAGAGGACGAGGCAGTCGCCATTTGTCATCATCATCACTGTGAGGGAACATCCGAGCTCCCACTGGGTGGAGTGAGGTATCGGTGGGAGAAGGGGTGTCACGTGGCTGCTCACTGGCCTTGCACGCCTCGCATGATCCTGTCTGTAGCCCTGTGGTGTTGTCAGCTCGGGGTTATAACGTGACCAAGAAGGGAAATGTTTTTGTAGGCAGGAGAGCAATAGATGTGCGCGGCCCCAAACCTCTTTCTTATGGTCAACTGCCTGCGGACTGGTCTCTGCCAGACTCCGTCTCATGAGCTCGGGACACCATGGTCTTTGGTTCTTTCTGCTCAAGAGGTTTAGGGAAGCAATTGCCGGTCTCCCTTTTTTTCCTTTCTGCTTGTCTTTCCTCTCGTGACCTTGGTGGCATGGAGGAAGGAGATAGGGTGAGCATTGGATGCATGGCTTTGAATAACAATTCTAGGGGTTCACAGATGCCAGTCTTTGTGTTCCCTTTCTTCTGTATCAAGGGATTGGGAACCAGAGTTAGTGATATGCCACTGGGAATCATCTGAAAACTGAAGGCTTTGAGGCTGCATGAGAGGTGGGATCTTTGGTAGAGAGCGCCGGATTGGAGTTGTCCACTGTTCTCCTCTGAAGTTCCCTGCAAGGATGCCATGTCCAGAGTGCCTGGCAGTGGGTGCCAGTCTGCAGACCAGGTTCCCTCTGCTCTCCCCTACCCCCATTTTGACTCTCTTTGATAGACTGGCAGCCAGCCTCCTGGGGTGCTGCCATGGGGGACACAAGTCTGTTTTTGTTTAGTCATACCAACCAGACATAGGGCGGGGGTGGGATGTGTGTGTATTCACTGTCCAGAGCCATGTTTTAGCTTACATTACCCTCTGAGTACTGGGAGATGTGACCTTTAGCCTCAGGAAGTGCTGTGCCATGAAAGAGACAAGAGACTGAGCACATGCATAAAGGGGTTTTCTTTGCAAAAGAAGCTTTGCTGCCTTTGAGGACACTCAGCATATTTGGAGAATCATTGCCCTGGCAGACTCTGTCGTGTCTGTTATTGTGCATATGTGTGTGTGGGTATGTGTGATTGTGTGTGTGCTATACCTAGCAGTGCTCAGGGTTTATTCTTGGCTCTGTGCTCAGAGATCAGTCTTGGAGGACCATGTGGAATGCTGGGATCAAACTTGGGTTGGGCTGATCTGCTGACCTGCTTCTAGGAGAGAAGTGATAGCCAGACATCCAGATATAGAGACCCTGGACCAGGTCTTAGTATCAAGGGGGTGTCTGAGCTGCAAGGCTCCCCCTTTCTATTTTCTGGTTGTGTGCCTTCTCCTTTTCGGCGCTAAGGAGATGCCACACAGCAGGAACATCTGTGCTGCTTAGGATTCTGGGGTTGATTTGTAAAATGTAAAATTCCTACTGTAGGTTATGGTACTGGTAAATTGGGGAACAAGGAGGCTGACTGGAGAGTTTTCTCTTCACTTGGCTCCATATGGTACATGAGGTTTCAGAGCCAGCCCTGTGGAAACCAGGGCCTAGGCCACTGCTCTCTGCTCTCTCTGTGCTCAGCCTCAGCCTCCTTCCTTGGAGCAAGTGGGCCTTGAGAACTGAGGTCCTGTGGTTGTGGCCAGGAGGCTGGGCGGAGGTATTCATTGCTGTGTTTGTGAAGCTGTGAGAGGGTGCTGCAACTTTTCCTGGGTAATTCTGCAGAGGAGGCCAGAAGGTCTGTGAGTCCCTGACAAACCTGTTCTGCTGTGGTGAATGGGTACCCTTGTGAGCATTTGTTTCATTTTGATTTTGGAGTCACACCCAGTAGTGCTCATGGCTCACTCCTGATGGGCTAAGGGGGAGATTATGGGATGCTGGAAGTTGAATCTTGGTCAGCTGTGTGTAAGACAAGATATTAACCTCTAGGGCCGGAAAGTTAGCACAGCGGTAGGGAGTTTGCCTTGCACACAGCTGATCCAGGTTCGATTCCCGTCGTCCCATATGGTACCTCAAGCCAGGAGTGATTTCTGAATAGAGTCAGGAGTAACTTCTGAGTACTGCCAACTGTGGCCTCCAAACCAAAATCCCCCCAAAAAACATTACCCACTGTACTATCTCTCTACCACCTTGGGAGGGTTCTTGATGGCCCAGTGGCCTTGGGCACATTCCTTCACTTTGTACTGAGACTCAGACTCCATGCAGAGACCTCTGGTGGCATGGCCAGAACCAGAAGTAACTGTTGAGCCCCCATGGGAAGACCACATTTCCGCAGATCACAAGGTCTGGCTATGCACACCCACTGCTTGGAAAGCAGGAAGCATCTTGCGGACGGGCAGCATTGTTCCAGGAGGATGGTGAGTAAGTCCTACTGTCCCAAGCCCATGGGTGGGGGAGATGTCACCAAGACTTCATGGTGGGTGCAGTGCCATTGCTAGGGTGCCTTGGTACTTCTCATCAATCTTTAGACTCAGTGCATGAGCTCTGTTGCTCTTCCGACAGGGTTCCAGCTCCACGTTGCTCCTTATGGGGGCACCTCCTGAGAGGTGGGGATCACTCAGTGCCACCCCCAGCAGGCCGCCCCTCCCTGCCAGGCGTCTGCAGCGAGAAGGCTTTTCCCCTGGAGTGGCCACTGGGCTGCCGCCCGCGCTGTCTGCACACTCTCAGCTGAACTGTGTTCCGATCGACAGAAACACAATTACTCTCTGAGACTCGAGGGCAATTGTGAACACTTGCAGCCGGCCTTTTTGTTCAATACTCGCTTGGAGTGTCTCTCTTGAGAGGACTGGAAAGCCATCTTTGGTGGGGGAGAAGGATCTGTAGGGCGCTCCGCCTCCCCTCTCCTGAGGGCACAGAAAGGGGGAGTGCTTGTGGTTTCTGAGGGTTCAAGTTGGCCTTGAATCTGCAGTGAAGGCGCCACCTGGCCGCCTCTGGGTGCCTGCCGGTCAGTAAGGGGGCAGAGGAGCTTTAGGTATTCTGCGGCTGTGTGGGGTGTCCTCTGGGAGGGGACCCAGCAGGAAGGTGCTGTCGAATGCTTCTCGCCAGTTTGCACAGGTGATGTTTTTAAAGACCGTGGCAGAGGGTCAGAGGTTTCTACCCTGAGAGCCTCATCAAAGAGCTAAGTGGTGCCCGGAGGGGGTGACCACGCTCCTGAATTCCAAGGCTGCTTTCCTCTCTGCTGGCTTCTTGTCCAAGTCCGCAGGCCTGGGGAGGGACCCCTCTGACCCCTCTCCAGGTGCAGACGGGAAGAAGGACTCAGCAAATTAGTTCTCTTTTGCTTCCAAGCCCTGGGGTCCTACAGTGGGTGGGCTACATGAAAGGAGCGAGCTGGGCTGCATAAAGGGCTTTGGCTGCTGTATGAAGCTGGAAGCCATTCTCTAGAGATGGACAAGCCTCCTCTCTCAGCCCTTCCTTAATTCCTTCGAGATCCCAGTTACTCCTTCCTTTGCCCTTGATCCTCCTGGGTCAAGGGGGAGAAACGGGGAGCCACAGAATTCCCCAAGCACTGAGCTGAGAGCTGTCCTTGAGCATGACCATGTATGATTCAGAAAGAAAATAGGAAAAAAAGAAAGCATAGCTGGGGAGCCCTGGATTTGAAACCTGGGGTCTACTTCCCATGGAAACTCAGTACCCTGTGTCTTGAGTTTCCAGGAAAACCCCCCCCTACCACCACCACACACAATATTCTTATTGAGCTTTATGCCATGGCTTCTAGCCTGCTTCTCTCAGTTATTACCATGAAGCTGAGCAGAGAGCAACCAACAGTAATTATAAACACTTTGAGAGCCGCCACGTTCCTTGCCTGGCAAGGTGACTCAGAACATCAGACCAGAATTAAAGGCGGTGAAACAAAGCAGCCAGGGCAGCCCTCTGGCCCTGCCCATGGCTCCCGCATTCCCTGGTACTCCCTTCAGAACTTCAGCTCTGGACTCACAGAGGTTTCTCTGGAGGCAGAGGGCCCTGTTAGTCTGCGGTATTTCATCTGGCACCTTCTCCTGGAGAAGACAGACTCTGCACAGCAGTGGGAACTGAATTCTCTCCAGTCTGCTTGTTCCCCCACCCCGGGGAACCAATGTCTCAGTGCTCAAGAGGCTCTCCTGGAGGTGTGGGACTTGCTGGCAGAGAAGCCGAGGTCAAAGCTAGAAGTCCAAGTAGGTGCCTGTTCTTACTTGTCGGCCTGAGGAAATCTCCATCCAGGAAGGTCTTCTGGGTGGGAAAGTCCACTGTGGTATCAGATTTTACACTCATTGAGGGCAGGGTCTATTAGCAGCTGTTCCTGTACTACAGAGTTCTGGATGAGACTTGGAGAATGGAAACAGGAAGTGGATCCACTTTTATTGCTATAGCCACAAAAGAGGCAGCCATGAAAGCGGGGAGCCATGAAGAAGGGAGCCACCAAGAAGGGGACCCATGCCTAGGTAGTATGCAGCTGCTCCTGGTCTTTTTGGATTCCTTCTGCAGTCTCTGGTCAGACTTCTGTGTATCGAGTTCCATCAGGAGAACTTGCCTGGAAAATTTTATTCCTATTTCAGGAAAGGACAAGAAAAATATTTGTTCCCATCCTCAAAGTGGAAATTTAAGTCAATGACAATGGAAACTATTTCTAGTTATTTGCAGTCTAGGAAGAGGAGGGAGTATGTGGACTTAAACATGGGCACCATAAATTCTCGGGGTGAAATAACAGCATAGAAGCCAAATTGCCCCCCAAGGAAGCATAAAGTAACCTTTACTCAGACATAAACACAAACCACAGAGAAGCCCCTCACCTCCCCAATGCTGAGGTCTGTGTTGAGCTGTGAGAGGGAGGAGCTGAGGCTGCTGCACCAACTCTCCCTATGAGAGGTGTGGTGAGTGGCCCCTTCCTTCTCCAGGATTCCTGGTTACATCTCTTTCTCTGAGCCCTGCTCTCTCCTTCCTATCCACCCTCTGGTTCCAAGCTCAGCAGCCCAGCATTGGCTGGGACAGGTCTTTAGATTGTTGGATTTTTGCAAGGTTTCCAGGTAGCTGGGGCTGGAGAGTAGAAAGGGCATTTCATTTGGCAAGCCTACTTTGAACTTCAAGTAAGCTATGTGTGGTTTTCCTTCCCCAATCCAAAACAAAAATAAAACAACCCTCAAAAACAAGGCTTGACTACTCAGCAAACACACCCATCTGGGAGACCTTTTGTGTTGTCGAGAAAAATGGCTAAAAAAGAAGCCACAGATTAGAATTACCTAGGTGGGGGCTGTGAGCTGGCAGAAGTAAAATGTGCTGGTGGTGATGGATTCCCTGTGATCTTTCGTCCATGATATTCATCTCTTTACTTTTGTCGATGTTTGCAAAAGTCCAGAAGGAAAGGTCATAAAATCAAAGCATTGGAAGACTCAATGACCTTGTCTCGTGCTTAGACCCGTTTCCTTATTGCTTTTGCTTAGAACCAGGATCCATGTCCTGCAGCCAGGTGGAAAAAGGGAGAAGAGGTGGCAGCGGGACTTCCAACAGAGCTCATCTCTGGAGATTTCTGCTGAGCATTCTGTTGGGTTTCCTGACTGGGGGCATGTAATCACCAGCTGAATGTCTTCCCAAGGCTCCCATATCTAGTGGAGGTCTTTGCTGCTGCCCTTACAACCCCTGGAGTTCTTAACCGCCCCCCCCTTTCTCATTACTCCCATTTCACAGACTGTGCCCAAGCTTGGATTTCTAGAGCTGAGAGTAGAGGAGGAATGTACGCTTGGCTTTGCAGCCTCAGAAGGGGGTTTGTGTTCCCTCCTCAGGGAGGGAGGGAGTACAGCAGCTTCCATTCCTTTGGGGATCAAGGGAGGCCTTCTTGGGGATTTGGTTGCTAAAGTGAGATGAGCTCTCAGCTCTGAGTTCTTGTTTAGATTCGTTCTTCTCCATCACTCTCCCTAGTGCCTGCGGGCACCCTCTTCTCCTGGCTGCTGGTGGAATGAATTTGTGTCGGTGACTCAAATTGCCAGGTCATGGTGGTTTTGTAGCCGTTTTGTGAAGGGTATTTTGTGGTTAGGAAGGCTTTGAAAAAGGGACAGGCTGCCATGTCCTGAGGAGAGGAAGGGTTTGTGGGTGGCCTGAGGCCCTGGGGCAGGAGGCTTAGGGTCTTTTAAATTCACTTAGGGATTGTGCTGGTCAGTGATGGGTAGAGTTCCCAGTGGAACTATAGAGAGCCCTGTGTCACATTCCACCAGCAGCAGTGAAGGAGAGTCCCTTTCTCTGCTCATCCACACTCAACACTGGTTGGTCTTGTTCTTAATGCCAGTCTTTGTGGTGTGAGATGGTATCTCATTGTTGTTTTGATTTGTGTCTCCCTGATAATTTATGATCATTTTTTATGTGCCTTTTGGCCATCTGTATTTCTTCTTTGAGGAAGTTTCTGTTCAACTCTTCTCCCTATTTTTCTTGAATGGGGTTGGATTTTTTCCTTTGTTAAGCTCTAACAATGCCTTGTATATCTTACATATTGATCCATATCAGATCAGTATTGGGTAAATAATTTCTCCCAATTCTGTAGGTGGTCTTTGTATTCTGGTCTTTGTTTCTTCCTTGAAGGTGCCTTCAGTTTCAATGTCATGGAAAGTTCTGCCTATGTTTTCCTCTATGTACCTTTTGATGATATCAAAGTCTTTACTCCATTTTTGATTTGAAATTTGAATATGGAGTTAGAAATTGGTCTGGATTGATTTTCTTGCATGTAGCTGATCTGATCAGTTTCCCCAGCACCTCTGGTAGCACTATTAACAATAGCCAAGATCTAGAAACAAACCAAGTGCCCAAGATTAGATGAATGGACAAAAAACAATACAAAACTGGTACATCTACACAATGGAATACTATACAGCTGTTCATGAAGTCATGAAATTTGCTTATATATGGAGTATCATGGAGAATATCATGCTGAGTAAAATGAGGCAGAGGGAGAAGAGCAGACAGAATGATTACACTTATTTGTGGAATATTAGAAAAATATAGTATGAGACTAATACCCAAAGACCATAGAAATGATGCAGGAGGAAATGCAAGTAAGACAGAAAAGGGACCACTGTGACAATCATAGTTGGAAAAGATCACCCTGGTCAAATACTGGGAATTGAAAGGAAAGTGACATGCATGATACCCATTAACAGTATTGTAAACCATGGTGCCTAAAAAGAAAAAGGAAAACAAAAAAGCGAGAGTGAGAGAAGAAAATGGTCTCTGCCATAGAGACAGTGTAGGGGTAGGAGTGAGGGACTGCCAGGGGCTTTTGCCTGCCAAAAAGAAAACCTCTGACAAGAGGTTTTTTTGAAACCTCGTTTAATAGAATAGGCAGGGTCCAGAGGCCAGGGGCCTTAGGATAAATCCCTAGGCCAAGAGAGGGGTGAGGGGAGAGATCTGGGTCAGTTCAGATAGAGGTCCTGGTAAGAGGAACAGGCAGAAGAAGCAAAAGGATCCAAATTCTGTAGAAAATAGCAGCAAATAGCACTAGAAGTAGAAGCAGTTCATCAGTCAGCAACTCACTAACTCTAGTTCCAACACCCATGAACACCGCACTCGAGGTGGGGGCTTTTTATACCCCCAGTCAACTGCCACCCAATAACAGTTAGCCAGGGGCTATCATAAAGGGGCAGACCCCTTTTATGGCTATTATAGAGGTATTACAGTAGTGTATCCTAAGAAGGAACTAGGGAGAAACTGGGGAAATTGGTGTTGGGAAATGAACACTGGTGAAGGGATGGGTGTTGGAATATAGCATGACCAAAATTCAACTATCAGTAACATCTTTTTTTTTTTTTTTGTGGTTTTTGGGTCACACCCGGCAGTGCTCAGGGGTTATTCCTGGCTCCAGGCTCAGAAATTGCTCCTGGCAGGCACGGGAGGACCATATATGGGACGCCGGGATTCGAACCGATGACCTCCTGCATGAGAGGCAAACGCCTTACCTCCATGCTATCTCTCCGGCCCCCTCACATCTTTTTTTTTTAAATAATGTTTATTTAAGCACCATAATTACAAACATGTTTGTAGTTGGATTTTAGTCATAAAAAAAGAACATCCCCCTTCACCAGTGCAGCATTCTCACCACTAATGTCCCCAATTTCCTCCACCCTGACCCCCTTCCTATGTTTCAGACAGGTATTCTACTTCCCTTACTCATTAACATTGCCATGATAGTTATTAGTGAGATTATTTTTCTAATTACAGTCACCACTCTTTCTGGTGAGCTTTTATCTTGACCTGGTCCTTTCAGTCCTCATCTCTATTGTCTCTGTGTCTTATTACAATAATGTCTTTTATTTTTCTTAAATCCCATAGATGAGTGAGACTATTCTGTGTGTGTCTCTCTCTGTCTCACTCAGCATAGTAGTTTCCATGTCCATCCATGTATAGGAAAATTACATGACATCATCTCTCCTGATGGCTGCATATTATTCCATTGTGTATATGTACCATAGTTTCCTTAGCCATTCATCTGTTGAAGGGCATCTTATCAACAACTTCTTAACTCTATCTCATGGTGATTTAATTGTAAAAAATTCTGTATCTCATTAATTAAATTGCTGTGATTTAATTAAAAATTAAAAAGAAATGATGCAGTGTCTTATGACCCTCTTGGCACTTGGCTAGGGCCATCTCTCTCCAGCTGGGGAGCATCTCCTACTCCAGCTTCTCAGGGCCTGGGGCTTCAAGGGCTGGTTGGCAGGTACCCTTCTTTATGACCCATGCTCATATTTCAGACTCAGATTTCAGAGCCTTAGGGGCCATCTGGCTATGTGGTATGGACCTGATGGGGCCTTTGCTCCCTCACCCTCCAGTCTCAGGACTGTATAGAGGCAAAAAGTGGCCAGTACTTGGACACCAGTGTTGCCACTTTGTTCTGAGTCCCTTTGTTCTGGGCAGTTCCCACAGGCATGAGGTCCTTCTGATTCCCAGATAGCTGTGTATGGCTAGCTATATGAATCATCGAATCAGCCATCCCTTTTCCTATCCCAGGTCGGGGCTGCCATGCTGGTGGTTTGCAGCAGCTTGGGTTGGCAGCACTGTTCTCTTTCCTTGACCACTGTCACAAGTATTTAGAGTGAACTCCTCACCCTCCTCTCACTGTTTCTGTCTCTCTGTATTTCTCTCAGTCTTTCTATCTCTTTATCCATCTTTCTTGTCCATAGCTTCCTGGTTGGGATGAGGGCTTACGAAATGCCAGCCTGATCACAGATTCCCTGTTTTAAATATTTTTCCTCGTTGACAGTTCAGGAAATCAAACCCAGGGCCTCTCGCTTACAAAGCAAGTGTTTTACTGCTGAACCTCATCCCCAAAACACCCTGCTTTAGATTCCCCCTGTCTCCAGCCCCGGGCTAGGTCCATAAGGGCTCTGGAGCACATCTTCAACATATCTCAAGGCCCTCTTCCCCTGCTGCTCCTGCCACGTATCCAGGTTGCTCCCTATACTTGTGGCTTTCCCTGAACATTCTCCACGCATTCCCCCTGCTCTGCTTTGGTACCTGTTCCCTCTTCAGCTTTCATCCAGAAACTACCCATTGGCAAAGTCTTGCCTGTCTTCTCCCACCCCAATTTGACTGCTCCCTTTCATACTCTCCTGCACACACCTTTGCTGCGTGGCCCAGATGTTCAAACCCTCATACAGACCCCAAAAAGTGAGGTCCAAAAAGGTGTTAAAAACCAAGGTGTTTTTTTTGTTGTTGTTGTTGTTTTTTTTGTTTTGTTTTTTTTGTTTTTGTTTTTTTGGGACACGCCGGTCAGTGCTCAGGGGTTACTCCTGGCTGTCTGCTCAGAAATAGCTCCTGGCAGGCACAGGGGACCATATGGGACACCGGGATTCGAACCAACCACCTTTGGTTCTGGATCGGCTGCTTGCAAGGCAAACGCCGCTGTGCTATCTCTCCGGGCCCGGTTTTTTTTTTTTTTTTTTTTTTTTTTTTTAGTTATTCGGCTGGAAAATTTTCCCTGAACATTTTGAAACTGTTGTGTTTTTTGGTCCCACTTATTGTGTCTCCCCCAAGAATTGTGCAGAAGAAATAGTCTTGTATGGACTGTGATGACTGTTTCTTTTCAGCCTGGGGAACAGGGGAAGAGAAGGGAGGGGAGATGGATGGTAGAAATGTGATCTGTCTACGCAGCACACACCCCAGTTTCCCTGTCTGAAACCAGAAACCACTGAGCCCAAAGCTGTCTGCTCCCAGGGCTTTGGATGTCAGATCATGGCCTGTAATTACTGGTTCACCAGAGTGAGGGTCTCAGACTATGTTCTGCTTCATGTTGTCTGCATTTCCTCAGTGTCTTCAGGAGTAACTGGCACCGTCGGAATAAATATTCAGTGAGAGTTTGTCAGATGAGTGGGTAATAGCAGCTAGCATTTATGAACTTTTTATTAAGCACTCATTTTGCTTTAACTACTTTACTCATGCTGGAGAAAGGCTAAGGTCCCTAGGTTGAGTTGTTGAGTGCATTCCAACCTGGTTTGAATGATTGCTAGCACCACATGGTTCCCTGAGCACTGTTGACTGTGGGCCCCCCCACACCTGTAGGGGTGACCCCTGAGCATCATAACAGGATTTAGTAGCTGCACATCCTTAAACTGTCAGAGAAGAATTGCTGGGAGGGGCCTCTAAGCTTTCTGAGAACAGTTTGGGAGAATCCCACCTGCACTAAAAAAGGTTTCACATATTTTTATTTAACTTAATCTCCAGAATAGTCCTCTAAGAAGGTGCTGATTCATCCCTGTTTTCTAGATGGGACCATTGAAGCAGCTGCCAATTAAGTAATATGTCCCCATTGCATGGTCAGGAAGCAGTAAGGTGGGATTTGAATTCATGCTCCTGATTTTAATTTTTTTCCCCTTAAGGGTGTTCAGCCCATGCCTAGCAGCACTCGGGGACTATTCACAGCTTTGTACTCAGAAACGACCCCATGGTGCTCAGGGAATCATGTGGCATGAGGAACCAGACTTGGGTTGGCAGCATGCAAGGCCGTACCTTAACCCCTGTCCTATATCTGCAACCTGACTTTCAAGCACAGGGCAAAACAAAGGAAGCCCAGTTGAAGAATGCAGGTAGGGATGGAGGAGAATTGAAGGAAGAACTTTCTGACTGCCAGAGAATTGGGATAGCGGCTTTTATCCTGAGCACTTGTGATAGGGTACGCAAATGACTGAATGTAAAGTTTTGTGAAAAGAATCTTAGTGGTCATCGAGGGTTTGACTAGTGCCAGATGAAATCCGGCTCTGACACTAACAGACAGTTCAGTGTCTTGATGGTTTTTGTGATCATCTTGGCCAACACTTAAAGGTGGTGACCATGAGGCCCTAAGAGGAGCAGGGACATTGCTGAGTGGACGTAGCCAGTGTGCACTGCAGGGAACCCACTGCAGGGATCCCTCAGGGCCCTAAAGGCATCTCAGTCCAGAGGACTATCTCAGTCAGAACCCACTCTGATTGTGCATGGATTGTTGTTGCATTAGGACCCAAGTGTGTGTGTGCACTTTCTGTCTCCTCTTGAACCAGTGGGGCTGTGGACACACCCTCTGTTCTCTGAGCCTCTGAGAGTGGATTTGCATTGTGTCTTCCATGATTATGTGAGACATTTTTACCATCCCCTACCAAAGCTTACCTTGCCCTCCAGATTCTCCTGAGACCACTGATACCGTGGTCTGGGGCAACTTGTTTGTGAGGAGGCTGGGGTACAGGCTTGTTTTTCTGATAGAGATGGATTTGCCCATGATTTCTATGTACCTGCAGTCCACTGGTCTAGTTGGATCTTTCCGTCTCTACCTGGGGAAGGGTTTGCCTTTCATAGGAAGGTCTGCCCTGGCGACTCTGCCTTACCCAAGTCTCCTGCAGACCTTCTCTGTTGGGAGATGTACATATACAAAACACTCCTTTTTAAGTGCTACTAGTTTAAATTATTGTTATTATTTTTGTGCTGCTAAGCAGTGCTTGAGGGGGCCTGGGGACCACTTCCAGAGATCTTCAGCCATCCAGGCTGCACGTGGATGGTTCAGTGCTCAAACTTGGCAATGTGGTACTGCTGGCCTCTAGGGCTACACCTGGCAGTGCCCTGGGGGACGTGCAAAGCCAGCAATTGAACATGGGTCCCTGAGCATGGTGCAAGCCATGCGCTTCAAACTACTGGATATTCTCCTGGGGCCTTTAGTTAAAAAAATTTTTTTTTTTATTTAACTGCTTGTTTTTCTTATTAGCAAAGTCCATGTTTCGAAAGGAAAATATCCTAGACTCAAAAGTAATATAACCTTTTCTGGATAAAATCTCCCCTAAAACCAATAGCAGTGTCTATCTGCTTCTTTCCCCCCTTCTCCATTTCCTCCTTTTCCCCTCGCCCTTTCTTGTTTATCATTGAGTTATTTCCTAGATTTCTTATTCCATAGACTTTCTAGTGTAAATACAGGTATAGGTTTTTTTTTTTTTTTAAAGGAAATAAAAGACATTTTATAGCAGTTTCAAGTTGAAAGTAAAAAAACAAATTGAAGGTGCAGAGATTTTAGGTACCTGCACTTCTCTTCTTCACCCCTTCCCCTCCCTGCTAAGTGATGCCTGTGCTACAGCAATGAATTTATATGGCATCATCAGTATAACCCAAAGTTTGTCTTTGAGCTCTTGGTTTTCCATTGCCTGCAGATTTAGGCACATGTGAGATGGCATGGGTCCATCACAAGGAAATCATGGGAAGGGTTTTCATGCTGCCACCCATCTTTTCCCATCCTTGCACATGGCTCTCTGTGAAGTCTCCCTGACTTACATTCTGAACTGTTCCAATCTTGGCCTCTCTCACCAGGAAATAGGCATTTGCTTCTTGGTGCCAGCATTTTGGCTGCTGCAGAATGCACCATTGTATGGATATAACTTTTTTTCACTGAGCCACTGCGTGGTTGGGCAGCCAGGTAAACAGTGTGATCCTGAGCATCCTTGAATAGCCTTTTCACAGGTTTTTCACTTTTTAAAGCCCTCGCTTGTTTGATTGTTGCCTGAGGAGATATTCCACAAAGTGGAATTGCTATGCATGTGTGTGTGTGTGTTCAGGCAATACATTTTGACAAATAGGCAACTGAACTTTGTTACCTAGTTTATTTCTCACTCAGTTGGCTTTGATGGAAATAAGAGTTCATTTACATATGTGTGAATTATTAAGACATAGATTTCCTAGAGGGGGAAGGGAGACTGTGTGTTGTGATTGGCAGCATTACCACACACTCCACCCCACCCTGCCTTTACCCCCAACCCCATGCAAGCAAGGCAAGACCGGGAAGACCTATCACCTCACCTGGCAGAGAGAAAGCATTCCAGCTGCTTACTTAAATTTCTCCCTGCTGAGCAGCTCTACATTTTGTAGAAATAGGATTACCAGAAGTTTTCAGCACCTCCAACCACATTTGGAAAAAGCTGTGTTTTCTTTGACTTGCCTGTAAAGGATAAGGAAATGCATTTTTCTTTTTTATTTTTTTTACAAAGAGTAAACGATACTGTTTTGCATCCTGGGAAACCTGTTCTGTCCTTTAAACTCCCAGTGTTTCACAGTAAATGCCTGAATCCTGATCAGATGTCCTAGTGTGGAGATGCCTCCTAATCTTCCATGAAGGGGAGGTGGGTCAGGAAGGCAAACCCAGGCTCCAAAGCATGGCCTGTTTGGCTCATCTGGGATGGCCGGAAACCACAGAGGAGGACTGCTGGGGAAGGGGAGGCCGCTTGTGTGTGTGTGTGTGTGTGTGTGTGTGTGTGTGTGTGTGTGTGTGTGTGTTTGTGTGTGTGTTGAGGGTGGAGAAGAGGTTTCTCAAAGAGTTCTTTGCAGGAGCTTGTGAAAGGGGGCTTGTCCCACAGCTACCTTCTTCTTCTGGCTCACCTCACCTCCCTGTTGGAAGCTGACACACAGGCCCTGAGAACTCCACCAGCAAGCTCTTGAAAGCATAATCAAATCAGAACCCTGGTTCTCTTGAGTTACGTAATTTCACAGAATGGGCACTGAGGCTCCTGGGAACAGCAGCCTGCCCTCCTGTTAATTTTTTTTAGGCCCATTTATAAAATTAGAAGCTGTGTTAAAGCAGATGAATATGAAAAACGGTACTTGCCTATTAACTTTTTTTTTTTTTTGGTTCGATAGCCTGGTTTAACCTTTTTGTGTCTTGGAGGTTGGTGGCCTTTGCCTATGGCGCCTTCATGGAAAAAGTTCTAAAAATAGCTCCTGCTTGTTGTTGAATAATGACGAGGGAGGACTGCTGGTCGCCTTTCCAGCTTCTTTCTGACAGCAAACTGGACAGAAGGCCTCCAGCTCAAAGGAAGCCCATAGGCCTGAGCCTTCAACTGGCTAAGGTGTTTTTCCTATTGCTCTGTATTTAGCAAGGTTCTATCCAGAGTGCTGGTGTCTTTTGAATGACCTTCTCCCCCCACGATGATTCCCTAAAGTCCCATAATACCCACCAAGGGAACAGGTAAAGGGTAAGACTTTGCCTCAGCCATTTCTCCCCCACAGGCCTAGGAGACCTGGGTCTCTGTCCTCACAAAAAGTCAAAGGAGGGGAAAACGCTTGGGTTTCAAGTCATTTCCAAAGAGCATCATGTGGTTGGAGAATGCTTGGCCAGAACTCGGGACCCAAGAGTTCATGTTTCTAACTCCTGTGACCTTGGTGAAGACTTTGCTTTTCTTGTGCTTGATCAACAGAGGGATTAGATTAGGGTCAACATCTCCTGACTTCAAGACAGTTTTGTTGCTTCGTGTCTCAAAGAGTAGTGAATAGTAATCACTAAAGTTCCTGGAAGATCTGAGTACTGGGACACATGGCTCAGTCTCCACCTTTCCCACACCAGTTTTTGGATGAGCTCTCAACTAGATGCATATGTTCTCTTCTTCCAGGCCTCTGAGTGGGGAAAGGGGCAGTAATTAGAGTCTCCAGTTGCTTTTTTTTGGTAGGTAGGAGAGTTGAGACTCTAAGGGCTGGCATGAGATGAGAAGCCATGTCATGGGTAAGTCCCCCATCTGCCACCACAAGGAACATATGGACGCCTTGAAAGTTCTGAGTCACCTCTGTAAGCTGAGATGGAACCCCTAAGCCTTGGTATTTCTTGCAGACTCCTCTCAACTGCCCAGACTCCTCTCCCTCAGGAGGTACCTGTTCATGGAGAAAATTTTCTGGGGCTTTGTTTCATAATATCACACTGGAAGGGTAATAATGTTGTTCCACCAGAAGATTGCTCACTCGTTATTTGGTCCCCATTCGCCTCGCTCATCATAGAACAGCCTTTTTCACAGTTGTTTTAAAATGCTCTCCCACCCCTTTGCTCACCATCACTGATTATAAACATCCTCAGAACATATCACTGACAACTTTGATCCAAACGCCTCTTTGACTCATTTTGGCTAAGTGATATTATTTTACAAAAGGTTAATATTAAGAAAAGTTTTTGGGAGCTAGAGAGATAGCATGAAGATAAGGCATTTGCCTTGCATGCAGAAGGACGGAGGTTCAAATCCCGGCATCCCATATGGTCTCCCGAGCCTGTTAGGAGAGATTTCTGAGCATAGAGCCATGAGTAACCCCGGAGCGCTGCTGGGTATGACCCAAAAACCAAAAAAAGGAAAAGTTTTTGTTTTGTGTTTCTTTTTTCTTTTTCTTATTTTTTTTGGAAAACTTACGAGCTTTTCTCCTTTTGATAAAGACAAATTCGGTAACTGATCACTGCATCCTTTGACCTGGGCTATCAGAACACTTTGAGCCAGGTGTGGAGAAACCACTGACCTCAAAATAGGTTCTTATTTCCCCTTTTCTCCCCTGTGACTTCCTTGCATCTAGCAACTATAGTTGGTCTCTGCCTGTTGTTAGCTCAGATCCTCAGAACTCTTTGTGCGAAGAGATGAGGTAAGAATACTTTAGAGGGGCCAGAGAGATAGCATGGAGGTGTTTGCCTTGCATACAGAAAGTCATTGGCTCAAATCCTGGCATCCTATATGGTCCCCTGAGCGCTGCCGGGTATGACCTAAAAACCAAAAAAAAAAAAAAAAAGAATGCTGTAGAGCTGGGGCCAGAGAGATAGCACAGTGGTAGGGCGTTTATCTTGCATGAGGCCAACCCAGGATGGACCCTAGTTTGATTTCCAGCATCCCATATGGTACCCTGAGCCTTCCTGGGGCGATTTCTGAGCATAGAGCCAGGAGTAACCCCTGGGCGCTGCCAGGTATGACCTCAAACCAAGACAAAACAAAATAAAAAAAGAATACTTTAGAACTGGAAATGTGGCTCAGTGGTAGTAGAGCTTATGATTTACAGAAACTGGGAGAAACAGGCCCTAGGTGTGTTCCAACGCACCACACACTCTCACACACACACGCACATGCACACACGCACACACGACAAACAGAAAATTTAAAAGCAGACACACACAAGGGAAATTTCAGAATTCTATATTGTTAGAAAATGTGAAATCTTTCTGAGAGCTTGAGAGAGAATAAATGAGTGGCTCTGATTAGTGGACTATTAACAGGCATGGAATGAGGCCACTTGTTGGTACTTGTGGGTGGTGGAGACTCAGGCCTCTCGCTGCTGCTGCTTTGTGTGTCTTTCTGAGTTTAGAGCAACGAGATAACCAGAACAGGAGTGGGCTTGGAAAGTCTCAGGTCTCTGGGAGCGGAAGAGTTCTTGATTCCTGTTCCTTCCCTGCTCTCTAACATGGCACGATGCTGATGAAACCTGGGAGTTGACAGTTGAAATGGAACAGCCCTTCAGGGTCCCCAGCCATCTGGTTGGTGGTGATTAAAAATGGCCAACCTCATGCTCACTACGAGGGCTGGGCACTCCAGGGGAATGGGCTGAGGGGCTCAGCTTTAGGGGTTGGCTGAGGAAGGACTGAGGTGCAGCTGGGGAACACCTCTGAATGTAGCACTCCCTGAGATCTTATTAAAATGCTGCCTCCAATGAATTGTGCAGGAGCACAAGGACTGAGAAGAGAAATGAGCTAAGATTGGGAGAAGACACCAAGCTATGCATTTAGCAGCAATTAAAGCAGAAGAATTTGAGCATGTGAATTTTTTTTTTTTTAAAAGAGTGCCCTGGAGTTATCCACCTTTGTTCTCAGTGGTTCATTTAAAATAAGCATCATCTTTGTCTAGGAGCCTGGCTGCCAGAGTTGTATATATTTATCTTTATAACTATATATTCGCTTAGCACAGGAACTCATCAGGGCCAGGATGTGTTTATCCGGACATGGTTCAGCTGTTCGTGTTCCCTCACCTCCACCCCTAGGCTGCTGCTGAGATGGCACCAAGAGGCACTGTAAGCTTTACTTGGGAGTGGATGGTGTAAGGATAGGCAAGAATAATTCCTACAGTGATGGAACATGCTAGAAATCTGGAGTCTGGGCTGTGGTGGCTGTGGTGTGTCCTCCTTGCTGTCCTCAGGAGGCTGGGAGAGGCAAGAGCTGAGCCAGCAGTCTGGAGGTCAGCCAGCTCCTAAACCGGAATAGTTCTCCCAGTCCATCCCAAGGGATGCTCAGGAGACCTGGGAGCCCCACAGCTGATCCTCATCTAACTTAGCAGGTGATTCAATGCCAGGGCCCAAGGAGGTGGTGCTGCTTGGGTTCTAAAGTGCCAAGGATGACCCAGGTCAAGGGCCACATGACAGTGCTGCAGGATTCCTGAGGTGCTAGGGATTGAACCCAGGTCATGTACATGCCAGTGTATATCCTAACCACTGAACTAGCTTTCAGCCCTGAGCACTTATCTCATCACCGTTATACTGTGAGAGACGTCCTCACAGCCCTGCCTGGAGAGGCCCTATTTCTGCCCTCTCCTGTGTTGTCCAGTCCAGAGATGGAAAACAGTCACATATGAGAGCCAGGGATGTCTTTAGAATCCCCTCAGTCAGATGTATCGGGGCATCACTCCACCACCTGGGAGTCCAGTTGACCCACCCCTGGTTTTCAGGAGTTAAAATTTTGCTGGAACCAGGTCCTGCGTTTTATTTGATCTGCTGTGGCTGAATTCATCCTGCCAAGGTGGGCAGTAGCATCCCAGGAGCTATTCCTGGCAGCAGGTTAACACGGTTGACAATGCCCCCAGAGTTCTGATAGTGAAACCCACCCACAGTGGGGTGAAGGAAAGGAATGAAAAGCTAGGTGAGGGCATAGAACCTAGACATTTCCCAGTGAGCCTCACTAGGTAGGAGTGAATCCTGATCACATCCAGGCATGTCCCAAAAACCAAACAGAAAAGGTAATTTCGTGGGCCAGAGAGACAGGACAGGAAGTAGGGCACTACCAGAAAACACAAAACAATGAGTGCATCTTACAATTAATATGTGAAAGCATAAGATATATTTTGTAGACATATATTTTATATGTCTTTATAGTACCAAATAATATAATGTGACATGTCTCTCCCTCTTTTTTGAAAAAGCTACTTATATCTGTGTTGCATCCTATGGTGGTTTTCACCTACAGGAATTGAGGAAACATTGCAGGAACCATCTGTTGAGCTGTTAGATGCCAGAAACCCAAATTCGAATTAGTTTTCTGTGGCTGTGTAGCAAGTTCTTCCCCAAATAGAACAGCTTAAAGGAGCCTGTACTGAGGATGTGTCACAGGGGGCACTGAAGGTCAGAGATCTAGTGGAGCTGGCCTCAGATCCAGCTCAAGGTCACTCAGAGGTCAGGGCATGTCAGTTTGGGGCTGTGGTGATGTGTGGGAGGATCACGCGTGGGAGGGGCTGTCCTGGGCTTTCACTATGGAGGTCTCAGTTCCTTTCCACTTGGGTGTCTCCAGAGGACCTGAGTGGCCTGAACCTGACCCCTTCCTTCTCCCAGGAACTGAAACACCCCATTCCTCTCAGCATTTGCTGAACTGAGCATTTCAATCTAGATTTCCAGATGAGGAAGCAGGAATGGGGAGCTTTGTTATACCGAGACTGGACCCCGTCAGAGGGACTGGAATTTCATTTTCTGTTCTGAGACACCACTGTGAGCTTGTGATTGCCTCATGGTGACACCCAAGATTAGTCCTGGGAATCCCCTTTGGGGTCACTGAGTTTCACTGCTGTACTTGGCCAGCATGGGAGCTGACCACATCCCTCATCATTTTGACTTGCCATTGAGTTTATCCTTCCTTCCCATGTTTTCCAGCCCTCGTGTTCAGGGCCTTAGGAACCAGCTTCCCCCCCACCCCCCCTTGGAAGGTGCTTGGCTCCATATCTCCTGCTTGCCGGTGGGTCGGGAACCCCTGTGGCTGTCTGTGGTGGTTACACCTTGGCAACGGGTGGCTGCTGTTGGCATCGGTGCAGAGGCCTTGGCTGGGTGTTGGCTTGGGCCCTAGGTGCATGCCTTGAATTGGTCTCTTGCCACTCCTCAACCTGGCTGCTTCCTTTCCTTAAGTCAGGGCAATTAGCACTTTTTTTCAGATTGGAAAATGAATGGCTTCTTCTTGCAGAAGATTTAAAATGTGGAAAAGTGTAAAAGGAAAAATTTTATAAGCCCACTAGGAGATAATACTTCAGTGTTTGGTGGTTACCATCATTTAAAAAAAATTCATCCTCCCCCCCCACTGTGTGTGTGTGTGTGTGAGAGAGAGAGAGAGAGAGAGAGAGAGAGAGAGAGAGAGAGAGAGAGAGAGAGAGAGAGAGAGAGAGAGAGAGAGAGAGAGAGAGAGAGAGATCAATAATTGAATTTAGGGTCAAACTAAGAGGCTTATGATCCGCCACTAAAACATCTTCTCGGTCCCGTCATTCCTGAGTGCTCATGTATACAGGCTTTCTTTGCTCTCTAAAATAGTCTTCCTATAACTTCTTGTGAGCCGAAATGGCACAAGAAACAGCCATTACCATTAATTTAACTGAAGCCTTTTTTGTTTCCAAACCTCCAAATAATCTTCCAGCCCATGCCAAATAGCACTAAGCTAGGATACGTACAGAACAAGCTGCTGCAGAACATGCATGTTTGTGTGCTGGTGGTCCAAGTTCCATCCCTGGCACCATATGGCCCCCAGCACCACCAGAAGAAATCCCCACTGAGAACAGCAGTAGCCCTAGCCTAGCACCAATTGGGGTGGGGGAATACTAAATAAAAAATACAAAATAAAAATAAATAAATATTAAATAAAAAAGTGGTATGATATGAACATTTGAAACACAAGGATTTTTTTTTTTGGTTTTTGGGCCATACCCGGTAACACTCAGGGGTTACTCCTGGCTATGTGCTCAGAAGTTGCTCCTGGCTTGGGGGACCATATGGGACGCCGGGGGATCAAACCGTGGTCCGTCCAAGGCTAGCGCAGGCAAGGCAGGCACCTTACCTCTAGCGCCACTGCCCAGCCCCACACAAGGATTTCTTTATTATTATTTATTTATTTAAATTTGGTTTGGGTGCTCAGAGGTTACTCCTGGTTCTGCACTTCGAAATTGTTCCTGGCAGGCTCAGGGGATCATTTGGGATGCCAGGAATCGGACTCAGGTCCGTCCTGGATTAGCTGGGTGCAAGGCAAACACCCTACCGTTGTGCTGTCTCTTCGGCCTGGATTCCTTTATTTTTAAAAAGAATTGTAAATGAAAGACAGAGTCAGAATTATTATGTGGTATGTGGGGTGTGCTTTTACCTTTCTGCATTCACTGCTTCTGTTTGACTGTGCCTTGTGATGGTTTTCATGGGTCGTTCATGGTTATAAAAACAGGAGCCTTCATTGCTGCATGACCTTCCGTTTTCTTGATGTAAAGCACAGATATGTTTCATGTATTTTACTGGCGCGGACACTGTCTAAAGGTTTGATTTCACGCCTACCAGTAAAGTAGAAGGGAGAGAGAGGGACAAAGATGTAGTGTAAAGTTAATAGTTCTAGATCTGAGCCTTGGTTTTTGCTACTTGGACAAATTATTAAAAGTTCTGAGCTTCAGAGAGGGGCCAGGAGGGAGATGGGGATATTGGTGGTGGAAATGTTGCACTGGTGAAGGGAGGGGGCGTTCCTTTTTATGACTGAAACTCAACTACAAACATGTTTGTAATCATGGTGCTTAAATAAAGATATTATTTTTAAAATAAAATGAATAGTAAATTTTTTGATAAAGTATTTATATTCACACCATTAAAATATTAGGTTAACTAGAAAAAAAAAGTTCTGAGTTGCTGTTTCTTTACACAGGTAATAGTATATTTCTTATAGTTGTGAGGATCACAGGGCCATGCCTGTACAAACCTTTTGTGAACCTTCCTGCATTATCTCTCTGTGCTCCTGACTGTAACCTATTCATCTCTGATGACCCCATTGATATTCTGAAAGACACTATTTGAGTGGTGGTTTGGGTCACGCTGACAACTGGGACTCATTGGTGAAAAGTTCAGGTATGGGTGAGCCCAGAGGTGCACCCATGCCCCTTCTCATCCCCCTGCCTTTACAGGAAGGAGCATGCATCTTTGCTTCCCCATTGCCTGAGCCCCATATAGGAGCTATGGTGTGGCTCCCTGGCTCCTGGTCAATGCCCCTGTCGCCCTCATGTGGGCGGGAGACCACTGTTTAAGGAGCTCCTGGCTGGCCTTTATGTGGGGCTGCAGTTCTTCCCACAAGGACCGTCTTGTGAAAGAGCAGTTCACAAAACCACTTTCCTCCTTTGTCTGCCTGGCCCCTAGAGAGGAGAGACCCTTCATGTGTCTCATTTCTTCCAATGATGCCATTGGCCACTGCAGAACTTCACCCTCTCCCACTGGTCTCCCCATTGCTCAGAGGTATCAGGCTTAAGTCTTGAGACTGTTGAGAAAGGGGAGGTTGGGGAGGTGGGGGAGGTTGAGGGAGGGTACTAAGGATCAGTCTTTTTCTCCCTCCTTGTGGCTTTCAGAAGAAAATAACACATGTTAAAATAAATGATGCAAATATCTGTATTTTATGTATCAAAGAGACAAATGGCATAAATGTAGATTATAGGGTATTTCTTAGACTGTCCATCATGCCTGCTCTGAGAAAGGCAGGCAGAGCCCATGTGCTGAGCTGGGGGGTTTGGGGGGGACTTTGCTCAGGGGTGGCCTTCAGGGGGTCGGCATATTTAGGTCATTTTCTCATGGACTGATTCAGGATCTTTTTCAAAGCTGGTTTTTCTGAGCATCTCAACCCACGGGCATAGTTTAAAGCATCAGAGCTGTTTCCTTGGCTCTGACCCACACTGACCAGCCTTTGGCTTCTGCCTCTTCATGTGATAATTTCTCTGCTGGCTTGAAAACAGGCCTGTCAGGCGTGTTCCCTCCTCACAGTCTTTGGTGCTGGGCACCCCATGCTCTGCTGTCATGGCTGCCAGTTTAATGAGGCAAGCATTTGTGTCTGGTTGCATAGCTCTGCCCCTGCTGTCCGTGATGGTGACCGGGATGTTCTCTCTTCCCTCCCAGATAAGAGCCTTCACATCTCAAGGGCCGGACTATGGTAGCTAGTAGTTTACTAGGCTTTCTCAGTCAAGAGAACATCTTCAGTGGCCTTTGTCTTCCATTAAGTGGTTTTCCAAGAGCCCTCCAGTCATGGACTCTAGCTGTGGGTATCCCTGAAACTGGACAGTCACATGATGCCCATCAGGGCTGCCTCAGTCCCTGAAAACTCAATCATGAGTGATGGAAGCAAATGTGGTGGCCTTTGCCAGAAGTGGCTCCCCTAACTCCAAGGGGCCACATGAAGGCACCAGCACAATCTTACAAGACAGGTTTGTTCCTGGCTCTGATAATTGCTCAGCATGATGGAGCTTCTACAGACCCAGACAGCTCCCTATGGCCCCTCAGCTTTGCCCAAATTGCACACTGGTCCTGTCTCCCAAGTGGAGAGGGAATGACCATGAGGCAGGGCTGTTTTGAGGAGAAAAGGAGCTGGAATGATTGGGTGAGTCCTGGAGCCCAACAGAATAACCAGGGCTTCAGCCTACTTGGCAGCCTGAGTTAGCCAGGGAAGCTGCAGGGGTCCCTCACTTGGGAAACACCTTCCTGGAGAGGAAGCTCATCATTGGGAAGTTGACAGTGTAGAATGGTGTTGGGCTGGAAGTATAGGGTGCTGAAGGTAGACTTGGGGTGGGCTTGAGTGATCTCCTTCTGTTGTGTGTGTGTGTGTGTGTGTGTGTGTGTGTGTGTGTGTGTGTGTGTGTGTGTGTGTATGTTCATTCGTTCACTCAGTTTTCTTCTTTGTCCTTTTATATTTGTGCCTGCAGCCAGGAAGGACAGGGGGGAAGCAGAGGAGAGGCAGGGACGGTGACTCTTGTCTCTGTGTACTCTCAGGAGCTAACAGAAAACAGACGCTCTGAGCTCATCCAGGCTGTACTCCTTAGGTCATAATCTGCCTCTCTGGAGGCCAGAGAGATAGTACAGTAGGTAGGGCACTTGTCTGGCACTTAACTGACTACCTGGGTTAGACCCTCAGTACCTTATATGATCCCCTGAATACCACCAGTAGTGATCTCTGAGCAGAGAGTCAGGTGTAACCGCTGAGCATTGCCCAGTGTGGCGCCCCCAAATAAAAACAAAAAAGAATCTGTCTCCCTTTCTCAAGCTGGTGATTCTCCTACTGGAAGGCCCGAGGAGCCATGCTTTGGGTTTTCTTTGGACCTGTGAGGAACTAGAATCAGATCTTTGTATTTGCCCACTTGCACCTAGAAATCCAAGAAGTCCTCACGTTTCTTAGTGGATGGAACTGTGCTTGGCTTCACTCTCACAGGAGGGGGAGGTGGAGCGGGCCTGGGGGGGCTTTGCCCTCACACAGGGGGTTGGGGGCAAGTACGTTGCTCTGGTGGCCCAGTTGCTTTCCTTGCTTATATTGTAGCCCTTAATGTGCTTTTTCTTTCTTTTTCTTTGATAATGGCAGAATCACCGCTTGTGGGCACCACTGCTGACAGCACAAAAACCCCTTTGAAAAGAGCTTTATCTGAGCACAAAGTACTTGGGATTGGAGGCCCCCAGGGACTCCCGTCTATCACACATCTCTCCTCGCTCTTCTTCCTCTCTCTTTTCTTTCTCCTCTCGCCTCTCTCTTCACCGCTCCCTCGCTGTCCTCTTTCTCTTTTCTTCATTCAAACTTGCTGTGGAATTGGAGTGAGCTACATATTGCCCTATTTTTGACTGATTTGCATGTTAGAGGGAGCAGAGTAATTGGTGTTTAACCAGAACAAAAGAGGATCTGTTTTCTAAAAGAGAAAGAATTTTTGAAGTAGACCCTCTGCCTCCTGAGCCTTTGTCTCTCCCCTCATTAGGAATTGAATAGGATAGCCCCCATAAAGCCCAAGTGGGGGCTGCCCGCTTTGGTGGGAATGCTTTGTGAGCTAATTGGCTTGAAAATTGTTTTTGATGTGGATCTGATGGATGTTGGCAAACACCTCCTTGCACGGACACCCTCCTGTCCCCCTCCCTCAAGAGCTGGTCCTGGGGTAGGGTGAGGTGGAGGCGAGCATCACACCTTCGGAGATGAATGGGCTGGTATTGGGCCACCCGCAGGTGGTGATCTTGCCTGTGGTGTTCTCCTGGTTGTGTTCTGCCTCTAGGGTTTGAGAAAGCCTGTTAAATAAGCGGTCTCCGGAGAGATCAGTAGAAGGAAACTGTCTTGACCCACCAGGTCTCTGGGAAGAACTTGCCAGAACTTGAGTGAGAGGGTGAAGTTGGAACCGACTTTCCCCCTGGGTCAGAGGGACCAGATCTCAGTCTAAACTGAGATGGAGGGGCAGTTAAAGTGAATGGTATAGCCTAGGAGGTGAGGACCCGCAGGCAGCCCCCCATTGTATATGCAGAGATCTCTTGGCCAGCGCTTGCGGTTCTCTGCCTGATGAAATGTTCTAGCTGCCGCTGGTGACACAGTTTGAGAATGAAGTGGACTTTTGAAGCCTTGCAGTAATGGATCAGTGACCACAGAAGTATCTTTTAAAAATGGAGACAAGTAAAAGAGCATTCGGTAAACGGTTGCAAAAGAAGGGGGGGAGAGTTGAAATCCCGTGGCGTGAACATCTGCTGCTTTACATTTCATGGTTCCACCTGAGTCCTGCCCTCACTGTCTGCCAACAATGGATAGTGACTTAGGGGATTGTGGCAAGGCAACTGTTTGCTTACTAATGTCAGGTGAGGAGTTTTGTAACTTTGGTTTTTATTTTTCCTCTGCCACCACCCACCTTTGCAAGTTTTTGTTTGTTTGTTTTTGCGTCACATCCGGCAGCGCTCAGGGGTCACTCCTGGCTCTAAGCTTAGAAATCACTCCTGGCAGGCTCAGGGCACCATATGGGATGCCAGGATTCGAACCACCATCCTTTTGCATGCAAGGCAAATGCCCTATCTCCATGCCATCTCTTCGGCCTGCAAGTTGTTTTTGCAAAAATGTGATAGCAGTTAAGAAAAAGATGCTGGCCGTCTTGATTTCCCACCCCCTTAAAAAAAAATAAAATGGGATGAACAGAAATGCTGCTATCTCTGAATGTTCCTTCTGTAGAAATCTGTAGAAACCTGGGAGCCAGGGAAGGGTTAAGTCTCCAGTCCCACATTAAAGGGAGGGAGGGAGGGATCTCAGAGGAGCAGGTGCTAAGTAAGCCTCAGGTGCAGGGCCCAGGTTCAGCTCCCTCCACTCCCTCCCCTTCCTTCTCCACCCCCTCTCTATTTGGAAGCAATTTAAAACATAAATGCGCAGGAAAGATTTTAGGGCTCAGTACTAAGAACATCCTCCACTCCACTCAACCAGCCCTCTGCTTGCCTTCTTCTTGCCCTCCTCGGCCCCCTGCTTTGCTAGTTCTTCTCTTTCTCGATAGAGACAGATTTCCCCCCCCATGAGTCACTTGGGAATAATTGTCTGCATCATGACCCTTTACTCTTAACTACACCAGCCTTCCTAAGAATGGAGCTGCTGCCTTACATAACTGCAGAAAGGTTCTGCGCTTCAGGGAGTGTGACGAGGAGGTTTGTGCTTTCAACTGCCTGCAGCTGTTCTCCACTTTCCTCAGTTGCCCCAACTCATCTTTTATAAAATTCTTTTCCCCTTCAGTGCAGCATAGAATGCAAGGTCAGGTATTACACAGATTCTTTGGGCTCTTTAAAAATATTTTTTTTTTGGGCGCGGGCTCTAATCAGTAATACTTCATAGCATCTCTTTGCCATTTAAAAGAACATGATTCTTTCTTTTCTAAGAGAGCATTCTAGTCTAATATTCCCTCATGATTGGATTTGGGCTATACCTTCCTGGCCAAGACATCCGCCATTGTTCTTCTTTTCTTTCTCGGTATCTGAAAGGTGTTGGGTGTTCGCCCCTCTTCACCAATCTTTATTTTGGTTTCGTGTTTGTTTTTCTCCATTCTCTAATCACTGTGTTTTCACTTGGAACTAAGACACAGTCTGAGGGGAGTTGATTTTAGACCATGCTACTTAACAAGATTTCTGCTGGAGTGGGTATTTGCTGATGAATTTTGCCCTATCTAGGTCTTATTTGATGGTTACACAACTCACACACTTGTTCTGCATTTACCATTTGGCACTTGGCATTCTCTAGTCAATAAGGGCTCATTCTGCATGCCCATTAATCTGTTCATCTCTTTACTGTAGGTAGGGACTCTTGGAGTTCCTGATATTTTTTTTCCAGTGGCTTATAATTCATTACTGCACCTAATTATCTCAGTGCTCAAATTGTCCTAGATTTGGACAGTGGGAGGCCTTTCATTTTGGTTCTTTGAAACATTCTCAACAATGATTTTTATTTTTTTTTAAATCCACTTTTTAATTTTCTGGCATAACAAGATGTTCCAGTTCTGTATGCTACTCCAACCCTGGAGCTAGTCATTTCTCCAAGGAGATGGTTTCTCTCCCTGGGGAATGGATTTAGAGGCAGATCTGTGCAGTAGGTGTTTTCATTCATTGCTGCTGGAGTGCTTGCCCTGACTTGTTACCGGATCTCCTTTTCAGGTTATTTCAGGGGAGAGATCTAGGTCATGTGAGAGTATCACACATCACACACACACACACACACACACACACACACACACACACACACACACACACACACACACACACACACACACACACACACACACACACACACACACACACACACCCTTTCTGGCCTCCCTCATTCGATATTTTTGTGATCCTTCTTCCAGTGAGAACACTGGTTCTCAACTCAGCATAGCGACTAGCTTGTTCAATCCTGTGGTAATGTTTAAAATAGAATCAGCATTGCTTGCTGATTATGCTCCTGCAAATAAATGGAGTACAACCTATTAGAAAAATGGTTCAGGATTTGTTTACAGTTCTCTCCTGTCTATATCACCCATCACGCACACACACATTAAAACGTAAGGTATTTTCCCGAGTGTTACCTGTATGACTTTTCCTCCCCCTCCTACTATTTGTCTCAGGCTTTTCTCCTCTTTCTTTCCCATCTTTGTTGATACTTACTCTGTGGGACATTGTGACATTAAAAGTTTGGTTAAAGAAGTACCTTTCTCATGTCATATCTTTTCTACTCTCATCTCCTGAACCCTGAGATGTTACCAGCTGCTCTGTTTTCAGACACTCTCATTTTTCATTTTTGTAAAGATAGATATGGCCCCCCCAAAAAGGGAATTTATATAAATCAAAGTATTAAGTTAATAATAAAAGCAAATAACAATGCATTTTATCATGAGACTGTGGTAAAACTCAGTGGAGATAGTATTTGAGGGATGCATACCAAACATTTTCCAGTTTTCATATCTCCCTTTGGGCCTGAAGCTTATCCTCTTCATCTACCACCCATATGTTATGTGTGTGTGTGTGTGTGGGGGGGAGAGAGGTGAAAGGGATGCGTAGGGAGTATAAAAAGTCATATGATGTTTTTGATGGGATTCTGGAAATGAAAAAAGGCCAATAATGAAAATGGAATAGGACTGTGATGTAAAAGAACAGGAAGATGCCTTGAAGAATATATACAAAGCTAGCTTGTGAATAAGAAAGAAGGGGAAATGAAAAAACACTTAGTGAAGGATGCTAGGGCATGCCTTAGCCCTATCAAGTACACACAAGTTATACTTTGGACTTCTTTCTGGAGTTCCAAGTGGGAAGTCTGGTGGTTTCACTGTTGTAGACTTCATCAGGAAGCAGCTGACAGTCAATACGCAGGCCTGACTCATTCATTCCAGAGCTGAGCTATGACAGCATGGCCTCTTCCTCTGTATCCCAGCATTCCCATAGACAAGAGTGATGCAGTGCCTTCCTTCTGGACCTACATTCTGGACAGGAGACGGGACTTAACTGACGGTTCCCCAGTGTGGGGCTTCACTTGCTATTATACTAAGGTGGTCTCTGCTTTCCCTTGCAGGCCATATGTGCTGGTCTTTGGGACTTTGTTGCATGTTCAAGTCCATCTTTGTACTTGTGCATGTGCATTGCTGTAGATGGTGTGAGGATGGGGGAGGATGAGGCCAGAGGAAGGATCTAGAATCTTTTCTGTCTTCTTGAGAGTTGGGGCTGTGTTTTATGAGCTGTACATATAATGTGTATGGACTTGCACACAGCTGTAGTGCCAGATGTGAGAGCTGAAGCATCAAAAGTTAAAAGTGCCCCACTGGACAGACACTTGAATTGCCCCCACTGGACCAGAAACCATAGCTCACTCAGCCTTGGGGCTACAAGTCCTTTGGTCACTGTTGCACCCAGACAACATGGCCAAGTTGGCGGCCTTCTCCGCCTGGGACCCATTCAGATTTTTCTGGCTTCCTGGCTTCCTGCCCACTTCAGTTAGGAAAGCTGTGAGTGTTTACACTTGCAGACTGTCGATCTCCCGTTCAGAGTCTCCAAGGGCCCGCTTGCAACTGTGGAAATTGTTGGGGGCACAGAGAAATGTGCTTAAAGGTCTGATTTACAAAAGGCTGTAGGCTGACCTTCCACCATTAGGATCCCTGATTGTTCTCTTCTTTCTTTGTCCTGGGTTGAGGGGTGCAAGGTATTGTTACTGAAACCTCCCCCTCCTACTATTGGGCTCCCTCTAGGCCCACCATCCTCTTTCTGCTGATTGGTGTTGCCACTTGAAAGCATGCCTGCACAAGCATGTGCCTGTTTGTTTGCATATATGTACATGTATCTCACCATGTATCTGTGCATACGTGTGCATACCTGTATGTACCTGTATATTTATGCGTGTGTGCTCTGTGTGTGCTGGTATGTCTCTGTACTTGTGTACATACCTGTGTCTCTATGTTTGTGTCTGTATGTCTGCTTATTTGTGTGTGTATGGCTATGCATGCCTATGCCCAGTGTGTTTCTCTGTATGCCAGTGTGCAAGCACACACATGCCCTAGCTCATTGGGGTGTGTGTGGGGGGTGGGATCCCCACAGCAGATCTGGAGAGTGGAAACTTTGACAGAGCCTGGGAAATGTGGGTTCTTCATTTGGCACTGTTAGGGAGTAGCGTTTAAGTCTTCTTAATTAACATTTATGAGTGATCCTGACAGTGATTAAAGAATTATGGGAAAGTGCTCAGTGTTTGAATTCATGGTATATACTGGGAGAGAAAAAAAAGAAGAGGAAGAGTGAAGCATGTGTAATCCACGCTTTAGAAATGTAAATTGTGCCCATTTGTGCCAAGTGCATGTAGTAAGTTACTGTGGTGTAAGTGCCGAGAGGGATCCATGTCCTTTTCTTCTTTTTAGTGCAGCTGTTAAATTGATTCATCAGCATGGCCAGTGAGCCTGTCAGGCCGAAGTTTGTGAACTCTGCAAGTTGTCCTACTTGACAACTTGAAGTCTACTTGTAGTCTTTGAAAGTCAATTTCAGGAATATCTCGACCTAAAAGTGCAGAAGGATGACACTGAAACTAAGAAATTATATCTTTCTATTCTTTGAAATTTAATTTTGGGATTTAATTTAGGGATTAAACCCAGGCCACGTCACTCTACCACTGAGCTACATCTCCAGAATGTAGCTTAATTCATGGGTAGTTATATAACCCAGCCCTACCTGGAAATCTTTTGAATGCACCCTTCTCTGCTGCCTTTTTTTAGAATAGTCTTTTTTCCAAAGTGGGCCCTACAGCTCCCCAGAGAACATTGGAATTATCCAGAGGCTGGAGTAGCCTCGTGTGCACTTCGTGTTTGTTCACCTAAAAGAGGGTAGATTTCTGAGAGATTCTGAGTTTGGGATTTTTTTTTTCTTCTGAAAAGTGTGTAGTGGGCCGCACAAACTTGGGAAATCTCTGTTCTAGAAGAATGAAAGCATATTTCGGGACTCTAGAAATGTGATCTGAATGGAGACTTGCTGAACGGATGCCATGTGAATTATAAATGAACCATGTGGAACCACTTTACATTAAGTAACTTCCGTGCTCAATGATAGTTATTTAGGTTGTAATCTTCTCAGAATCGGTTGTTGGTGATTGGTACGTTTTCACCTGAGCTTGTTAAGACTCAAAGCCTGTTGTTACCAGTCGTGTGTGTGTGTGTGTGTGTGTGTGTGTGTGTGTTCATGTTTATAGAAATATATCACTGTGAACCATATTTCATGGTTTGTGGTAGCTTTTATTTTTTGCCTTGGATTCCAGATAGTGTGTCCTCTGCAATAGCTATTTTAGGGCTTATGTTAAATTATCCCAAAGAAATGCCAGTTTTTAGTTTGCCACATTCTAAAGAAGAGATATGTCTGGAAACACACAGGACATTGGATGGAGTTACAGTAGGACTGGCATTTGTAACTTGAATTGCCTTCACGTTGCTCCAGGCCATACCTGGACCTTCTTCTCAAACGTCTTCTCTTATTCTGCTCATACTTCACAGTCCTGAGCTCCTGCAGCTTCCCTGGTCCTGTGGACTTTGAGGCTCCTGTGCCTTTGCTAATGTTACTTCTGGGCCTGGAGTGATCTTGCCGCCACCTTGCTTACCAGAGTAAGGAAGACAGAGTGCTTTGTGAGTCTTCCACTGTTCTCCTGGTATGTCTGGAATGCTGTCCTTATCTCTGTCAGCTCCCCCCAACACTCTGGATTTTTTGTTCACCTACTGTACCATAACCTTTAGGGATCCTGTAGAAAACATGTTTCCCAGTGTGGGGAACTGAAAAGACTGAATAAACGGGGTGTTTACAGAGTGTAGACAGAGATAAAGATTCAGTGAGGGATGATGTAACCCCTAGAGATTGTTAGAACTGCCAGGCAGTTACTAACTCAGTCCAAAGGGACAAGACGAGGAAACAGATACTGGAATGAAGTCCTAGGGAAAGGGGATCTCTGTTAGGAACTGGCCCAGACAGTTAGCCAGTTCTTTTCATATACCCAGTTTCGCTTTCATCCGACCTTCTTCTGACAGTGTCTGCTAATGACCAAACCCAAGTAAACCTGGGAAACTTACTTGGGTGTTTTGCCAGGCACTGAGCAGAAAAAAGAAAGTAAATAATGGTTTGGAGAGACAAGTGGAGGATATGCAGCCCCTCACAGTCTCTGTGGGTGTGTGGTCTCAGAGTATGAGGCACACCTTGGTTTCAGAGTACAGGACTTCTTTGGTTCTTTCTCTTCCTGTTTCTCTCAGCACTATAAGTAAGCTGGGCACCGAGCAAAAGCTGAGTGTTCACAGCCTCCTGCATCTCCACAGGGGCAGATGCTCCTGAGCTCCTTGCCTAAGAGTTTAGTGACTAACTTGGCTCACACCTACCCCAAGGTTCATGCTAAGCATCATCTGGCGGATGAACCAAGTGAACAATCAAGTATTACAGTACATGAATGAGAAGACACATTGTGTGAAGAAGCATGAAGGGAAAGGTGTGATACAGACTGATTTTTTTTCTGTGCCCTGTTCTGCCTGGTAAAGGAGTTTGGGAAGAGAAGGATTTCTTCAGTGCTGTATCCTCAGCACAATGCTTGTCCACTCTAGATACTCAACGAGTAGTTGTCAAATGGACACATATGAGTGTTGTCACAAATCCGATGGGGTTGGAGCTGCCTTAGTTCTTGGAGCTTCATTAGCTCAAGAATCTTCAGCTACCACCTATCTTTGGGGAGGGACCCCAGGGTCCAGTATTTTTCCAGGATAATCTGTGATTACCATTTCCTGTTTATGTTTCTGATTTTTAAACAGAAGGCTAAATAAAGGACTCTTACTCTTCTCCTCTTGCTCTGCAGAGGAAGTAGAACAGAAATCAGACTTTAGAGACTTTGGGGGAGCAGGGAGGCCAATGAAGAGGGGTTTCTTCTGGTGTGGTAGGCAGATTTCTTCTAATGAGACACATTTGGTGACCTGGCCCCACCTTGGGCAATACTATTTCTTTGTGCCCTTCCAGACTCATCTGTGATTTTAGGAGAAAGTGTGGTGGGGGCACAGGATGAGAGATCAAGGTCAGAATTGGTGGGATAAATGTCAGCCCCTCATTGAGTAACTATGAACTTGCACAAAGGCTACTCTTGGACTAGACTTTTAGATCTTGAAAGCGTCATTTTCCTGTCCTGGCGTCTGCCCCTCTCCCTGTGTGGATTTAATTTGGATGGAGTCCCTCAGGCCAGGAGGTCCTCTGCCTCCCACACTTCCTCCCAGGCTGTCTCGGACACACAGTGATTGTACAGTGTGGTGGTGAGGCTCAGGGTGGGGAATGCAGGAGATTAGTAGTGACTGCTTGGGTGAAGGCGACTGCTAGTTGGAAAGCAATGCTTAAAAAACGAACCGTTTCTCTGCTCTGCAGCTACTTTCTGCTAAAAGCAGAAAGGAAAATTAGGATGGACCATATCCCACTGGGATGCCTTTCACTTCTGGAAAGTTGAGTTATATAACCTGGATTTGAATATCAGCAGCCCCCCAGCCCATTGTTCCTTAGAGAGCTCCACCAATGCATTCTCCCCAGGGAATGGGCTTTCCCTTGGCATTCTGTCAACTTGAGCAGATTTGGGGCTTCAGTGTGTCTCTGTATTTGGGACATTTCCTGTGCTTGTATAAAATACTTCGGAATTAATGAGCTGGAGTTGGCCTAGCATGGCTGTACCTACCCCATTGTGTTGGCTGATCACATATCTTTGAAAATGCTAGGTTTTCTTAGATCTAGCATAAGGGCATGTATGGAGTGCCAGGAGTTCAGGTGAATGGTAGACTCAGTACTGGGGATAGAGGTCTGTAGGGAAGCCCCTCAGAGACATACAGGGATGAGACATGCACAAGTTCTGGGGTTGGGATGGGGGGAGATGAGGTTGGGGCAGTGAGAAGGTCATTTCATGTAGGAGGATTCTCTGAACCAGCTTGCTTCCTGACCAGGATCTTAGAAATGGAGAACTTCTAGTAGGTTGAGACAAACTCTGAGGAAGTCTGGGGTTAGGTCACTAAGAGCAATTTAGCCTTGGTCTTATCATTTTTCTCCTTTACAGTCTTGGATGGTGCTGGGATGCTGGGGTAGAATTCGTCTATCATGGGGCCGGAGAGATAACACAGCGGTGTTTGCCTTGCAAGCAGCTGACCCAAGACCTAAGGTGGTTGGTTTGAATCCCCGGCGTCCCATATGGTCCCCCATGCCTGCCAGGAGCTATTTCTGAGCAGAAAGCCAGGAATAACCCCTGAGTACCTCCAGTGTGGCCCAACCCCCCCCCCCCAAAAAAAAAAGAATTGGTCTATCATATATCCTTTCCTCCCAAACAAATAGTAAATCTATGCTTAGGGCTGACAAGGTTTTATTTTTGTTTGTTTTATTGTTTTGTTGTTATTCTTATTTCCAGCAGTGGGATCAAACCCAGGCCTCAGGCATGTGAGGCACGCTTTGTCACTGAATCATATCCCAGGCCTGGTGATTTTGATTTTTTTTTTCTTTTTAAAAAGCGATCAGATAGTAAATATTTTGTTTTATGGCTTAAGAGGCAGTATTGAGAATTTTAGCTCAGTTCCATATAAGAATGGGACATACCACTTCTATAATAATAATAAAATTCTTGGTATTGATGAAATATAACAATAATAGCACATTAATTTTGGTATACTATGGGTAAGTGAGAAAGATGATGGTTATTATTGGGGAGGAAGTGACATTAGAAAAATCATAGTTCAAAGTTTTTAACTTTCTATTTTCAAATTAATTTCAAATGGTCCCCTGTAAAACCACTCTTAGCTTGCAGGGTGGATAAAAAGAGACCGGCAAATCATATTTGGCCTGCAGCATATAGTTTGCCAAGCTCTAATTATTGTATAACTCTGGGGCTTTTAATATGGGAGTAGAAAGCCTGAGGATGTGGATGGGCCTCGAAGTCCATGCTGGCTTGTCTGAGTGGCTGGAGCTGTTGTTCAGATACCATGGTGCAGGGCTTTTATTTACTCTGCAAATAACTAGTGGGAGAGATCCTGGGTGCTAGATAGGGAGAGAGAGTAGGAACAAGATGATTCAGGTGCTATCCTTGGAGAACTTTCATTCTAACCAGCATTCAAATTGGAGAGCTAATAAACAGATAAATAAGTGTAAAGAAAGCATGCCTCTAAGTTGTGGGAATTGAAGAAGTAGGATAAGGAGAGAGAGAGAGAGAGAGAGAGAGAGAGAGAGAGAGAGAGAGAGAGAGAGAGAGAGAGAGAGAGAGAGAGAATGTATTCCTTATATGTCATATATAATGCTTATGTTTCTTGAACATAATAACCATGTGTTAATGTTTCCTAAACATTTCCCTAAGAGGTGCTTTTTGGATGGAGATCTGAATTAAAAGAGGGAATGAGCTACAGAATTGGCATGTGGATGTCTGGAGGCAGGAACCAGCTTGTGAATGGAATCCAGCAAGACGAGGAAGGGAGGGAGAGCGAAGAATGGGTTTGCTGGGGGAAAAAGGTTGGACAGAGCTTGAAGGGGGAGTTGGGCTGGGCAAAGAGGCCCTGGAAACCCATGAAAAGGAGATTGTAATGGGACATTGTTGGAAGGATTCAAGCCAAAAGTGAGCTCATCTGACTCAATTGTTCAAGAGGGTTTACTCAAGCTTCTGGGCAGAGCTGATTCTAGAAGGCAAGGGTGGACATGGTTTTATAGGGCCACAAAGTTGAGCGCATAAAATTATTTAAAAATGTTGAGCCTGTGACTGGCGTGTATTTAAATGGTCTTATGCATCACAAGTCAAAATGACCCCACTGAAAGTCAGGAGAAAAGGGGACAATGTTGGCTCAAGGAACAGCAATGTCCGGTTTTTCTGACTTTGTCACCACTGGTTCCAGTGGTTGAAGTGAAGCCATCCTTGCTCTCTGTTCTTTATCTCTTCCTGCTTCTTCCCTCTGTGGGTTGGCCCCATTCACTCTCTTTTGTAGATAAATGTTTCCCCTGAGTCAGATAGAAGGCCATTAGGCTCCTGGATTCACATACTGGCTTGGCAATTCCTGTGGAAATATTACTGCTGCTTTCAGCATGCCACCTTCAGGGAAGTTCTGGTGGACTTTGCTTAGGTCATAGACCCAGCCTGGGCCTCAGGAACTTACTCCCTGCATGGTAGTCCCATTAAAACTGCACTGGGATGCTTGAGGTTTTTCCCCAAAGACAGGAGAGCTAAGCCAGCAGAATAGTCTGTGTCCAGTATAAGATAATGTGTCCTCTTCTTGAGATCTAATGGGGAGCTTGCCAAAACTCTGTCTTTACCCTTAAAAGTTGAGCCACGTGAAGAAGTAAGTATAGGCCCTTGCTGACTCCTGCTCACAGTTGTGGAGAGAGACCACATGCTTTTCTTGTTCCAGGGATTGGCCAGAACCCCTCCCTTCTTCGGGACAGAATGCTATTTTGAGCAGCATGGGGGTAGGCAGGGCCTGGCTGGATTCCAGGCTCTGATCTATCTTTTACTAACCAGCTCTGTGACTTTGGATAGGTTTGTTTTTTTTTTAACCTTGCTGAGACTTAATGTTCTTATTTTTATGTCACCAAGCTATAACATCAACTAATAATATGTACAAGATGTCAAGTGCCAGTTGGATGAAACCTGCTAATTGATCTTTTAAAAAATCCTTTGCTCAGGGAAGAGAAGAGAAGGGGAGGGAGTGGAGAGAGGAGGGAATGTGTATTTTATTTCTGGACCTTGTTAGTCCCACTGACTAGCTCTCACTTCTCTGCATAATTCCTTGTCCAGTGTGCATGCCTTTCCATTTGTACCTTCCTGACACTTCTCTCTGCTCTGGCTGGACCTTAAAGCACATATCAGTGGGTGGAGATGTTGATGTGGGAGAGACACACTGCTTCCACCACGAAGAAAAAGTCATGTTTTAAGTGCATATAGTAAGTTGACATTTCCATTATTTAGATTTACGGGAAGAAAGCACTGCACATTTAGGATTGATAAGATTTGAGAGAGGGAGAGAGGGAGGGAGGGAAGGAAGGAAGGAAGGAAGGAAGGAAGGAAGGAAGGAAGGAAGGAAGGAAAAAAAGGAAAGAAAGAAAAGAAAACCATGTGAAACCACAAGTTGGCTGTATTGCCTTGGTTTCTAGTTCCTTAATTAGGCCCATGGTTGAGCGGGGTTCACTGTCTCAATACACAGATGGTTTTTATGTAAAAATTTTTTTTCAAATGTTAATTTTCAGTGACTGATGTTCTCTGCCTAAATAATTTCCCATTGTTTGTGTTTGATAAGAACTGTATTTGAACTACTCCTTTATAAGTTGGAGTCTTTTGTAATGGGATTTAACTTAGTGGTTTTACAGGTGTATGAAAATGTTAAGCCTTGTATTGTACTTGAGAGTTTGAAAATTCTGAGTTGCTGCTAATTTAAGAAAAGGAAAAAAATTAAATAGGTGATTAACACGCTTTCGGTTTCCCTCGCTTGAGGGGTTTTGTCTTCTGCTTATTCCTGTGCAAATTGGTGTGCTAGAGTTTGGAGGGGGAAGGGAGATGTGCCCATAGGGTACCCCCAGATCAACTCCTTTCTCCCTCACTTCAGTTCCTACCCCTTTATCCAGCCCAATTTGGACCCCTGCCAGTGCCTTCCGCAGCAAGCAGAGCAGACTGCTTACTCCTCCAGGGACACTCCATGTCTCTTCACTTTGGGGGGAAAAGTTGCTTCTTGGAGCTGCCAAGAGCCACAAGAACCAGGGACCCTGATGGCCACAAGAGAGGCCTGGACTTGGAGTCTCCCGGTGGCTCAAAGCTGCAGGACAAGCACCACCTGGGAAAGGCATTAGGGACCGGTTGGCTTAGAAGCAGCTGGTTCCGGGTTCTGAGCGTTCATGCTGGGCACAGCCACCCTCACATGGACAGCACCCTGAGGCCTTTGCGCTCCGTGCATTCTTGGCACCAGCGGGCACTGCTGGCTCAGCGCTGGACAGGGAGCTTGCCAGGGGGCGAGCTCTGCACAGACTGCTGCTGCTCA